>NW_027309898.1:300000-402500 GCF_047496795.1 Chiloscyllium punctatum | reverse complement strand
TGTGTGCCTGTCCCTCTTTCGCTGTTTGTCCCTCCCTCACTATGTGTGTGCATGTCACTCCCTTGCTGTGTGTGTGCGTGTCCCTCCTTCGCTGTGTGTCCATGCTCCCTCCCTCGTTGCGTGTCTCTGCGTGTCCCTCCTCCGCTCTGTGTGTGTATCCCTCGCTCTCTGTGTATGTGCGCGTGCATGTTCTTCCCTCACTGTTTGTGCATGCCCTTCCCTCGCTGTGTCTGGGTGTGTGTGTCCCTTCGCTGCGTGTCACTCCCTCGATGTGTGTGTGTCCCTTCCTCACTGTGCATGTGTCTGTGTGTTCTCCCTCGCTGTGTGGGTATATGCCCCCTTACCGTGTGTGTGCGTGAACCTCCCTTCCTCTGTGTGCGTGTGTGTGTGTGTGTGTGTGTGTGTATGTGCGTGTCCCTCCCTCGCTGTGTATGTGTGAGTTACCCCCTTGGGGTGTGTGTGTGTATGTGTGTGTGTTTGTGTGTGTGTGTGGCCCTCCCTCACTTGCTGTGTGTCTGTGTTTGTGTGCTTGAGCATGAGCGTGTCCATCCCTCGCTGTGTGTACGTGTCTCCTCTTGCTGTGAGTATGTGTGACCCTTTTACAGTGTATGTGACTGTCCTTCCCTCGCTGTGTGTGTGTGTAGGCGCCTCTTGCTGTGTGTGCGTGTGTCACTCCCTCGCTGAGTGTGTGTCCGTCTCTTGTGTGTGTGCGTGTCCCTCCCTTGCTGTTTATGTGCGTGTCCCTCTCTAGCTTTGTGTGTTTATGTATATCCCTCCCTCGCTGTGTGTGCATGTACTTCCCCCGCTGTGTGTGCATGTCCTTCCCTCCGTGTGTGTGTGTATGTGTGTCCCTCCCTCGCTGGGTGTGCGTGTCCCACTCTCACTGTGTGTGCCTGTGTTTGTGTGCTTGCACATGCAGGTGTCCCTCCCTCGCTGTGTGTGTCCCCCTCTTGCTGTGAGTGTGTGTGTCCCTCTTACAGTATATGTGGGTGTCCCTCCCTCGCTATGTGTGTGTGTGTGTGTCCCTCTTGCGATGTGTGCATTTCCCTCCCTCGCTGTGTATGTGTGAGTTTCCCCCCTTGCTCTGTGTATGTGTGTGTGTGTCTTTCTCCTGCTGTGTGTGTGCGCGTGTGTGTGTGTGTGTATGTATGCGTATCAATTCCTCACTGTGCCTGTGTGTCCCTCCCACGCTGTGTGAGTGTATGTGTGTGTCCCTCTTGCTGTATGTGCAAGTCACTCCCTCGCTGTGCGTGCATGTGTGTGTCCCTCCCTTGCTCTTTGTTATATTCCCCTCGCTGTGTGAGTGCATGTCCCCCTTGCTGTGTGTGCATGTATCCCTCCCTCGCCGTGTTAGTGCGTGTCCCCTCTCACATTCTGTGCACATTTCCTTCCCCTTACTGTGTGTATACTTGTCCCTCCTTCCCTATGTGAGTGTGTGTCCCTCCCTCGCGGTGTGTGTTTGTGTATGACCCTCCATCGCTGTATGTGTGAATGTCCTTCCCTTGCTGTGTGTGTGTGTGTCCCTCCCACGCGGTGTGTGTTTGTGTATGACCCTCCATCGCTGTATGTGTGAATGTCCTTCCCCTGCTGTGTGTGTGTGTGTCCCTCACTTGCTCTGTGTGTGTGCATGTCCTTCCCTCCCTCGCTGAGTGTCACTCTCACTGTGTGCGTGTGTACGTTTCACTCACTTGCTGTTTATGTGTCCCTCACTCGCTGTGTTTGCGTGTTCCTCATTCACTGTGTGTGGGTGTCCATCCCTTGCTGTGTGTGTACGTGTGTGTGTGTACGTTCTCCCTCGCTCTGTGTGTGTCTGCATGTCCTTCCCTCCCTCGCTGTGTGTGTGTGTGTGTGTGTGTACGTGTGTGTGTCCCTCACTCGCTGTGTCTGTTTGTGTGTGTCTCCCTCGCTCTGTGTGTGTTTCCCTCTCTCTCTCTGTGTGCGTGTCCCTCATTCTCTGTGTGTGCGTGTCCATCCCTCGCTGTGTGTGTTTGTGGATGACCCTCCATCTCTGTGTGTGTGCATGTCCTTCCCTTGCTGTGTGTGTGTCCCTCACTTGCTCTGTGTGTGTGCATGTCCTTCCCTCCCTCCAGTGTGTGTGTGTGTGTATGTCCTTCCCTCCCTCTTGCTGTGCATGTCTCTTGCTGTGTGTTCGTGTCACTCCCTCGCTCTGTGTGTGTGTGTGTGTGTGTGTGTGTGTGTGTGTCCCTCCCTTGCTCTTTGTGTATATCCTCCTCGCAGTGTGAGTGCATATTCCCCCCTTGCTGTGTGTGCGTGTGTCCGTCCCTCACCGTGTCAGTCCGTGTCCCCTCTCACTGGGTGTGCGTGCCCCCCCTCACTTTCTGTGCACATTTCCTCCCCCTCGCCGTGTGTGTTCTTGCCCCTCCTTCCCCGTGTGTATGTGTCCCTCGCTCACTGTGTGTGTGTGTGCGTGTCCTTCACTCTGTGTGTGCGTGTCCATCCCTCGCTGTGAGTGTACGTATGTGTGTGTGTGCTTGTGCGCGCGTTTCCTTCACTTGGTGTGTGTGTGTGTGTGCGCGCGCCCCCCCTCGCTGTGTGTGCGTGTCCGTCTCACACTGTTTTTGCATGTCCTTCCCTCCCTAGCTCTGTGTGTGTGTGTGTGTGTGTGTGTGTGTGTGTGTGTGTGTGTGTGTGTGTGTGCGCGCGCGCCCCCTCTCACTGTGTGTGCATGTCCCTCCCTGGATGTGTATGCGCGTGTCACTCCCTTGCTGTCTGTGTTTGTCCATCCCTTGTGTGTGTGTGTGTGTCCCTCCTTTGCTCTTTTTGTATATCCCCCTCACTGTGTGTGCGCATCTTCCCTTCGTGTGTGAGTGCATGTTCCCCCCTTGCTGTGTGTGCGTGTATCCCTCCCTCGCTGTGCCTGTGCGTATTCCCTCTCGCTGTGTGTGCGTGTCCCTCTCAATTTCTGTGCACATGTCCTCCCCCTCACCGTGTGTCTGCTTGTCCCTCCTTCCCTGTGTATGTGCGTGTCACTCCCTCACTGTGTGTGCGCGTATCCCTCCCTTGCATGTTTGTCCCTTCATCTCTGTGTGTGTGTACATGTCATATCCTCACAGTCTGTGTTTGTGTGTCCCCCTTTCACTGCGTGTCCCTCACTCACTGTTTGTGTGTGTGTCACTCCATCGTGTTGTGTATTTGTGTCTCTCTCTCTTGCTGTGTATCTGCGTGTCCCTCCCTCACTGTGTGTCTGCGTGTATTCCCCTCACCATAAGAGTGTGTTTTTGTCCCTTCCTCGCTGCGTGTGCGCGTCTCTCCCTTGCTCTGTGTTTGTGTGTGTGTATGTGTGCGTGTCCCTTCTTCGCTTTACGTGCGTGTGTCCCCGTCCCTCACTGTGTGTATGTGCGCATCCCTCCCTCGCTGTGTGTGTGTCCCTCCCTCGCCGTGTGTCTGTCTGTATTCCCCTCACTGTGTGTGTGTTTGCGTGTGTGTGCCCCTCTCAATTTGTGTGCACATGCCCTCCCCCTCGCGGTGTGTGTGTTTGTCCCTCCTTCGCTGTGTGTCCCTCCCTCGCTGTGTGTGCGTGTCCCTCCCTCGCTGTGTGTGTGCGTGTCGCTCCCTCACTGCGTGTCTCAGTGTGTCCCTCCCTTGCTGAGTGTGCATGCCCTTCCCTCACTGTGTCCATGTGTGTCTCCCTTTGCTGCGTGTCTGTGCGTGTCCCTCCCTCGCTGTGTGTGTGCTTGTCTCTTCCTCGTGTGTGGGTATCCCTTTCTTGCTGTGTGTGAGTGTGTCCCTCCCTCGCTGTGTGTGTGCGCGTCCCTCCCTTGCTGAGTGTGTGTGTGTCGCTCCCTCGCTGCGTGTCTCAGAGTGTTCCTCCCTCGCTGTGTGTGCATGTCCTTCCCTCACTGTGTCCATGTGTGTCTCCCTTTGCTGCGTGTCTGTGCGTGTCCCTAACTCGCTGTGTGTGTGAGCTTGTCCCTCCCTCGCTGTGTGTGTGCGTGTCGCTCCCTCACTGCGTGTCTCAGTGTGTCCCTCCCTCGCTGTGTGTGCATGTCCTTCCCTCACTGTGTCCATGTGTGTCTCCCTTTGCTGCGTGTCTGTGCGTGTCCCTCCCTCGCTGTGTGTGTGCTTGTCTCTTCCTCGTGTGTGGGTATCCCTTTCTTGCTGTGTGTGAGCGTGTCCCTCCCTCGCTGTGTGTGTGTGTGTCCCCTCGCTGTGTGTGTGCGTGTCCCTCCCTCGCTGTGTGTGAGCATGTCCCTCCCTCGCTGTGTGTGAGTGTGTCCCTCCCTTGCTGTGTGTGTGCGTATCCCTCCCTCGCCGTGTGTCTGCGGGTAACCCACTCTCTGTGTAGTGCGCGTATCCCTCCCTCACTGTGCATATGCGTGTCCCTCCCTCGCTATGTGTGTGTGTATGTGTCCCTCCCTCGCAGTGTGCGTGTGTGTTAGTGTGTCCTTCCTTTGCTGTGTGTCTGCGGGCAACCCCCTCTCTGTGTGTGTTTGCAAATGACTCCCTCGCTGTGCGTGTGTGTGTGTGTGTGTGTCCGTCCGTCCCTTGTGTGCGTGTGTGCATATCCTTCCCTTGTTCTGTGTGTGTTTGTATGTGTGCGTGTCCCTCCTTCGCTTTGCGTGTGTGTGTGTATCCGTCCCTTGAGTGTGTGACCAGCTTGCTGGGTGCGTGTGTCCCACCCTTGCCCTGTCTGTGTGTGTCTTCTCTCGCTGTGTGTGTGTGCCCCCTCTCAATTTCTGTGCACATGTCCTCCCCCTCGGCATGTGTGTGCTTGTCCCTCCTTCGTGGTGTGTGTGTGTCCCTCCCTTGCAGTGTATGTGCGTGTCCCTCACTCACTGTGTGTCTGCGTGTATTCCCCTCACCATAAGTGTGTGTGTTTGTCCCTTCCTCGCTGTGTGTGCGCGTCTCTCCCTTGCTGTGTGTTTGTGTGTGTGTGTGTGTGTGTATGTGTGCGTGTCCCTCCTTTGCTTTATATGTGTGTGTCCCCATCCCTCACTGTGTGTATGTGCGCGTCCCTCCCTCGCTGTGTGTGTGTGTCCCTGTCCCTCGCAGTGTGTGTGTGTCCCTCCCTCACCGTGTGTCTGTCTGTATTCCCCTCACTGTGTGTGTGTTTGCGTGTCCCTCCCTCGCTTTGCGTGTGTGTGCCCCCTCTCAATTTGTGTGCACATGCCCTGCCCCTCACGGCGTTTGTGTTTGTCCCTCCTTCGCTGTGTGTGCATGTCCCTCCCTCGCTGTGTATGTGCGTGTCCCTCCCTCGCTGTGTGTGTGCGTGTCGTTCCCTCACTGCGTGTCTCAGCATGTCCCTCCCTCGCTGTGTCCGTGTGTGTATCTCCCTTTGCTGCGTGTCTGTGCATATCCCTCCCTCGCTGTGTGTATGCATGTGTGTGTGTCTCCCTCGCTGTGTGCGTGTCTCTCCCTCGCTGTGTGGGTGCGTGTCGCTCCCTCACTGCGTGGCTCAGCGTGTCCCTCCCTCGCTGTGTCCGTGTGTGTGTCTCCCTTTGCTGCGTGTCTGTGCATATCCCTCCCTCGCTGTGTGTATGCATGTTTGTGTGTCTCCCTCGCTGTGTGCGTGTCTCTCCCTCGCTGTGTGGGTGCATGTCTCTTCCTCGTGTGTGCGTATCCCTTTCTTGCTGTGTGTGTGTGTGTCTCCCTCCCTCGCTGTTTGAGCGTGTCCCTCCCTTGCAGTGTGTGTGCGCGCGCATCCCCCCTTGCTGTGTGTGTGTGTCTCCCTCCCTCGCTGTGTGAGCTTGTCCCTCCCTTACTGTGTGTGTGTGCGCGCATCCCCCCTTGCTGTGTGTGTGTGTGTCTCCCTCCCTCACTGTGTGAGCTTGTCCCTCCCTTGCTGTGTGTGTGTGCGCGCATCCCCCCTTGCTGTGTGTGTGAGTGTCCCTTCCTCAGTGTCTGTGCGTGTCCTTCCCTCGCTGTGTCTGTGTGTGTGTGCAGATGCACGTCCCCCCTTCGCTGTGTGTGTCTGTGTCCCTCCCTCGCCGTATGTGTGTGCGTGTCCCTCCCTCGCTGCGTGTGTGCGTGTCCCACCCTCGCTGCGTGTGTGCGTGTCCCACCCTCGCTGCGTGTGTGCGTGTCCCACCCTCGCTGCGTGTGTGCGTGTCCCACCCTCGCTGCGTGTGTGCGTGTCCCTCCCTCGCTGTGTGTGTGCGTGTCCCTCCCTTCGCTCTGTGTGTGTGTCCCCCTCGCTGTGTGCGTGTGCCCCCCCTCGCTGTGTGTGTGCGTGTCCCTCCCTCGCTGCGTGTGTGTGTCCCACCCTCGCTGCGTGTGTGCGTGTCCCACCCTCGCTGCGTGTGTGCGTGTCCCACCCTCGCTGCGTGTGTGCGTGTCCTTCCCTCGCTGCGTGTGTGCGTGTCCCTCCCTCGCTGCGTGTGTGCGTGTCCCACCCTCGCTGCGTGTGCGTGTCCCTCCCTCGCTGCGTGTGTGTGTCCCTCCCTCGCTGTGTGTGTGTGCGTGTCCCACCCTCGCTGCGTGTGTGCGTGTCCCACCCTCGCTGCGTGTGTGTGTCCCTCCCTCGCTGCGTGTGTGTCCCTCCCTCGCTGTGTGTGTGCGTGTGTCCCTCCCTCGCTGCGTGTGTGCGTGTCCCACCCTCGCTGCGTGTGTGTGTCCCTCCCTCGCTGCGTGTGTGCGTGTCCCTCCCTCGCTGCGTGTGTGCGTGTCCCACCCTCGCTGCGTGTGTGCGTGTCCTTCTCTCGCTGCGTGTGTGTGTCCCTCCCTCGCTGTATGTGTGTCCGTGTCCCTCCCTCGCTGTGTGTGTGTGTCCCTCCCTCGCCGTATGTGTGTGCGTGTCCCTCCCTCGCTGCGTGTGTGCGTGTCCCACCCTCGCTGCGTGTGTGCGTGTCACACCCTCGCTGCGTATGTGCGTGTCCCACCCTCGCTGCGTGTGTATGTCCTTCCCTCGCTGTGTGTGTGCGGGTATCTTCCTCACTGTGTGTGTTTGCGTGTCACTCCCTCGCTGTGTGTGTGTGTGTGTGTGTGTGTGTGTGTGTGTGTGTGTCCAAAATTTGCACTATCAGTGAATTGGCCATCATAAATTGACTGTAGTATTCAGGAATGTGTGGTTTAAGTAAGTTCACCACGAGAAATGCAGGGTTTAATGTATAGATAGAGGGGTGGGTCTGGGTAGGATACTCTTCAGAGTTTTGGAATGGACTGGTTGGGCCGAATGGCCTGGTTGCACATGATGGCGATTCTATTCAGGTTATTGTCCAGCCCTGTCAACCATCCCCGTCTCTTACACCTTGCTTTATCCCCAATATTCTCCTTAACACAGTAATCTCCCCCAGACTCTAAAATACTCCTTGTCTATGTAAGCTTCTCCAGTTCTTACAAAGATCGATATGTCTGTCACCTCTTCCTGCTTTTAGAACCCTCCCTATAACTATTACCATTTGGTACAGCACTCCCAATCACTGTTCCCTCTTGAAACTCCCATAAACATTTGTATCTCTGAAAACTCATCTGGACTGTCTCAACTTCCCTTTGACAATTACATGCTGAGACCTGCTCTATATCAGTGAAGTAATTAAGTCTTGGCAACACTCACTGTTATAATCTCCCTCCAGCCTTACAGCACTGAGGATCTGTCGAAGCTCTTTTCAACCTCACAGCCATCTCTGTCTGTAAACTCCTCCACTCCCCATAATACATTCTCTCTGATCTCCTCTGTAGTCCACTAAACACTCCCTAACACTGTCTGTATCAGTGTAACCTTCTCCGAAAACACAACCTTCCCTATCTGTGTAAATCCCTACACCAGTCCCTGACCCTCTCAGCTCCGTCTAACAATACAACCCTCCATGTCTGTGTATTCACCTTCAGTCCCTACTCACCTCCCTATCTGTGTAACCTTCTCCATGCATTTTTGCTTCAGTCTCTTCAACTGTCCCTGTCAGTGTAACATTTTCCAGATGTGAAAACTCTCCTCTTTTTGACTTACTCAGACCACACACCCCTCACTATCTATAACCTACTCCTGTCTGAGAAACCTACCTCTGCAAACTGCTCCAACTCTTCAACTCTCCATAAGCTCCTGCAGCTCTTACATCCCTCCCTGTCTACCAAATCTCTTCCAGTCCCTAAACACCAACAGTCTGTGGAGACCCGACCACCATCCCTATCAGTCTAATCCTCTCAGGTCTCTGCAGTAATCCTGATCTGTCGAACTCACTCCATGCCTGTGCCTCTCCCAATCCAGTCCCTACAAAACCCACTATCTATTTAACACCCTCCTGTCACTATCACCCCCATGTCAATGTCAGCTCCTCCTGTGTCTCCACCATCTACCCATCTCCATAACCTTGTCCAGCTCTTACACCACTATCTGTTTAAACGTCACCCTCCTCTACAACTTCCTCCTGTTTGTGCTATGCTCCCTTATCTGTGAAACTGTTTCTGACCAAAATTGTTATCTCAGTCTCTGAAAAGAAATCCAGGTTCCACAGCCTCCATAACCCCCAGAACCTAAGCCTTCCTATGTCTATAAACATCTCCAGTCACGACTCCCCTGCATATCTCTGTTTGTTCTTCCAGTCGATACAAACATCTTTATCTCTGTAATCTGCTCAGCTCCCTAAAACAGTCTCTGTCTGTGATCCAGCCCTGGCCTACAAACATCCTTATCCCTGTAAACTTCTCCATCCCTCCCAACATTCCCAACTCCATGAACCCCTGTCAGCCCTACAGCTCTCCACATTTCTGTAACCTCCTGTGGGTCTATGGTCCTCCCTCCCTGTGAAACCACCTCCAGTCCCCACATCCCTCCCAATCTGGGTCCTCTGCTCCAGATCAGGCCATTGCTGTCTCTGTAAACACCTCCACTCCTGACAACTCTTCCCATTTGTGTAACCTCGTTCAGACCCCATACTCTCCAGCTTCCTGAATCCTCTTCCTGCATTGCAACTAAAACCACATGTTTTTGTAAAATCCTCCAGTGCTTACACCCGCCCCAACTCAGTAACCTCTTACAGCCCTAACAAAACACCTAAACTGTGAAACCTCTCATTTCCCTACAATCCTCCCTCCCTCCCTCCCTCCTCAAATGCCTTCATCACCATGAAACCTCACAATTACTGAAGCCTCCTTTTGGCATTGCAACCCTCCTAATGTCTGCAAAATCCTCGTGTCCTGATATCCCTCCCTGACTCTGTAATCCCCACCGCCCTCCAGTGCCCTTCTGGGGAACATGGCAGAGGAGGGAAGATTTGTAAAGTCCGAGCCATGTTACGGTGGTAGAATTCTGGGAATTACAGATTTGGTCGAATGTCTGTGGTGTGCAGATTATTGGAGAGGACTCTAAAGACAGGATTTATGACTACTTAGAAAACCATAGTTAAATTAGAGACAGTCAGTATGGGTTTGAGGGGTCAGATCATGCCTCACAAACTTTATTGAATTCTTTGAGAATATTTCAGAATAGGTTGATGGCTCATTCAAAAAAGAAGGAAAATTGGGATACAGGGAAATCTGTCTGTCTGGATACAGGATTGGATGGCTCAGAGAAGACAGAGGGTGGCAGCAGATGGACAGTATTGAGCCTGGAGCTCAGTGACCAGTGGGGTTCTGTAACAATCGGCTCTGGGACTCTGCTCTCTGTGATTTTTGTAAATGACTTGGATGTGGATGTTGGAGAGTGGGTTAGTAAGTTTGCCAATAACATGAAGTTTGGTGGAGTGGTGGGGAATGTGGAGGGCTGTTGTAGGTTGCAATGGGACATTGACAGGACACAGAGCTGGGGTGGAAGTGGCAGATGGAGTTCAATCTGGAAAAGTGTGCAGTGATTCATTCTGGAAGGTCGAATTTGAATACAGAATACAGGGTGAAAGGCAGACTACTTGGCAGTGTGGAGGAACAGAGATCATGGAGTCGGTGTCCATAGATCCCTCAAAATCGCCACGCACGTTGGTCGGGTTGTTAAAAAGGCATATGTTGTGTTGGCTTTCCGTAGAAAGGGATTGACTTCAGAGCCGTGAGGTTTTCCTGCAACTTTATAGCGTCCTGGTGAGTCCACACTTGGAATATTGTGTTCAGTTCTGGTCCCCTGTTTACAGGAAGGCTGTGCAAGTTTTAGAGAGTGTACACAGGAGATTTTCCAAGATGCTGCCTGTAATGGAGGGCAGTTCTTACGGAGAAAGGTTGTGGGAGCTAAGGCTTTTTTCATTGGAGAAGGGGGTGGGGCGACTTTGTGGAGGTGAACAAGATGATAAGAGGCACAGAGTGAGTGAATTGTCAGAGACTTTTCCTCCTATGGCATAAATGGCTATTACAAGGGGGTGTAATTTTATGGTGAATGGAGGATGGATCAGAGGATAGAGAATGGTAGGTGGTTGGACGGACTGCCAATGATGATAGTAAAATTAGACACATTCGGGACATTTAATAGAGTCTTGGACAGACACATGGATAATAGTAAAATGAAGGGTATGTAGTTTACTTTGATCTTACAGTTGGATAAAAGGTTGGCATTAAATCATGGCCGAAGGGTCTTGTGCTGAACTGCTCTGCGTTCTGTGTTCTGTCTGGTAAACTGGGTAATAAGCTCAGATCAGTGTAAGAAGGATATGGCATTCAGGAGGAGATAGTGACCTGGATACAAAATTTGCTTTATAGTTGTAGACAGAGGGTGGTGGGAGACATGTTGTTTTTCTGACTGGAGACATGTGACCAGCGGTGAAGTGGGCCCACTGTTGTTTGTCATTTGGATAAATGGTTTGGATGGGAATATTGGTTTCCTGGTAAGTAATGTTTTTGGGTGTCACTGGAATTGGTGGTAAAGTGGACAGTGAAGAAGGTTATCTGTGATACAACAGGATGAACAGTCCTGCTGGGATAGTGAGCTGAAGAATAGCAGATGGAGTTTAATTAGATAAATGTGAAGTGTTCCATTTTGGTGAAACAAACCAGGGCGGGATTGTACAGTTAATGTTCGGGCCCTGGGTAGTGTTATCAGTTAGAGACCCAGGGATTCAGGTAGACAGTTCTTTGAATGTGGTGTCACAGGTAGACAGGCTGGTGAAGCAGGCATTTGGGATGGTTACCTTCATTTGGAGAGCATTAAGGGTAAGAGTTGGGATGTCATGTTGTGGCTGTAAAAGACATTGGTGAGGCCACCATTAAAACATTGTTGATCAGCAGGAAGAACTCATCTAGTTCACTAACCTCCTTTAGGGAAGGACATCAAATATTCTAACCTGGTCTGGCCGACATCTGACTCCAGAGACACAGCAATGTGGCTGACTCTGAGCTTCCCTCTCAGTAATTAGCAGAGGGGTCAAACAACGTTGTTCCAGGCAGTGACACCCACATCCCATGAATGAATATATAAAAATACATATGTCCCTACCTCCCTCTGCAAACCCTTCCAGCTGCAGCAATCCATACTGGCTTTGTAACACCCTGACCACTCTCTGTAACACTCTCACCACCTCCAGCACCTTCACCTCTCCCTGTTCCTATCGTGTCAATGAACTCTGACCATGGTTCCCCTTCCCACTGCCCCCTCCCCCCCTCCGAGCAGACCCATTGCAATCCATTAGCATTTACTCCTAAAACACTCTCTCACTTCAGGATTTTAAGTACTTTTTGGTGATCGTCTCAGCCTCATAATCTAGTGTGATCCCTTTTGTCCTGAGCGCGGGATCAGTGGGAATTTCTTGCTGAGGTTTTTACTGTTTCAATGGAATGTCCTTTTGTTGAGTATATTGCGTTGTCAAATGTTTTCCACTGTTCATTGACAGGCACATATTTCAGTCTGTTTAGCCTATTTACCTTGGTCAGTTCTCCTCTCAACTTCATGTCATTGGCTATTTTTGTTTCTAGTTGTAGCATGTCCTTTCTGTGATTCACTTTAAAACTTTATATTTATTTAAACTGCACTTTATCACAATTTCCCGAAGGATCTCTGCAGGTGACATTACTCATTCACTAAGTTTCATTACACGGTCGCTCTGCGATAGTTATGTCCCTTAACAGTTGCACAATGTGTTTTTCAAAGAAACACTGAAAAAAAAATTAACTGAACTCCTCTTCCAATATCAATGTTGACCGTGTGATTGTCCCAGATTATACAAATATTGACGTGTTTTCCAAAATTATCACAATATCTTTGTTAAAAAATTCCAATGAGTTCCTGTTTAATGCAGTGATGAGCAATGAAATGCTGTTCGGTGGCAAAAACTGTTCTGCTGCTTGTGTCCTTGGCAAGTAGTAGCCAGAATTTACATTCAGACTGTCTCTACTTCATGATCTGCGGCCAAATGCTTTCTCTGTAATGCCTTTGTTATCGATTATTGTTAGCGTTCCCCGTTTTGCCTGAGTTTGCACAAGATTACGAACCACTGAATATTTTTGTTCACCCTGTATCCATGTCTCCCTGGTGTCTAAATCTCTTCTATCTCTGTGTCACAAATCCATCGACCTTATTGCAGCAACGTTGCCCATTCAAATAAAAACATAATATACTCTCTTCCACAATTTTCTGTCACCAATCTATTTGCTGATGTACAATTTTAGTTAAACTCTGTCCCATCCTGTTCCTTTCTGATTGTCTTCAGCCACATTCCCATGCTGTTTCATTGCTTCACCTTTTCCCTTTGGATTTGGAAAGCTCCTTTCACCTGCATCCTCTCTGTCAGTTTAATGCCCTGTCCATAAACCTACCGACATGATTGGCCAGGACACTGCTCCCAGCACAGTTCCAGGGGGACCATCCTGATAGATTTTTTTTAAAATCAGGTATGGGATGTGTGAGTCTCTGGCTGACCAGCCTTTCTTGCCCAGTCCTAGAAGCCCTTGAGCTGAGTAACTTGATCGGCCATTTCAGAGGGTCATTGAGAGGCAAACCCTTTGCTGTGGGGATGTCGTGCAGACCACGTGAGGATGGGCAGATGTCCTTCTCGAAAGGACAAGTGTTTGGATTTGTTGTACATAAGCAATGGTTTCATACTTGGATTATTAATTATTATTTTTAAAATTATTGATTTCAAATGTCCCCTTTTCAGATGGTGGGATTTAAACCTGCCTCCCCTGAACATGAGCTGAGGTTTTGGATACATTCTCTCACAATAATATCACTAGGCCATTACTTCACCTGCTCACTGGGTGCTCATCCCTGAGCACTGATACCAGGGCATCATGAAGCTAAACCCATTCTTCCAACATAACTGTGTGATCCTGACATCTTCCAGCAATCTGGGACTATTACTTAATATCGCTCCATTTTCCAGATCTCTGTGGAACTCAGTGCCATTCTCCATGTGTAACCCTCACTGCATCTATTTAATTTCCCATTCTGTCTATTTCTCTGTCTCCTGTAGATACTCAGGAAAGTCCTGACTCAATAGCCTTCCCAGCTGCTGGGTGGATCATCCATCACCTCATTGAATGCAGTTGGTCTGCCAGAGAGAGACAAAGGGAAAGGAGATCTGGAGCCTTCAATAAATCCTGTAGTGAGGTAAGGTCACCCACTGTGCGCAGAGCAAAGAACAATGAGAGGGCTCCAAACATCTGTTAACACAACATGACATAGATACAGTGCTGGAGGGGAGTACAGTACACACACACACCCCAGGCTCAATCACCACACCAATGTAAGTTCTGTTATATTAAAACTCACTACTCTACAACAGTCTATCTATGGCATGTCTTGTGGTCCAGTGTCTTTAATAATTTTTAATTCCTATAACAGATCCTATCGTTGTAACGTCCTCCCTTCCCGATAGTCCCTCCACATATTTGAATTGTGCTGCATTCCAGACTACCTTCCTTATCCCTGTAACTTGGTTCAGTGTCTACAACATGCCTTATCTCGGTAGTCTCCTCCTCTAGTACGGTAAAAACAAGGACTGCAGATGCTGGAAACCAGAGTCTAGATTAGAGTGGTGCTGGAAAAGCACGGCTGGTCAGGCAGCATCCGTGGAACAGGAAAATCGGTGTTTTGGGCAAAAGCCCTTCATCTGGAATAGAGGCCGGGAGCCTGCAGAGTGGGGAGATAAATGAGAGGGGGGTGGGGATGGGGAGAAAGTAGCATAGAGTACAAGAGGTGAATGGGGTGGGGAAGAAGGTGATAGGTCAGAGTGGAGGATGGGGGAAGGTAGCAAAGTGTACAATGGGTGAATGGGGGAGGGGATGGGGTGATCGGTCAGGGAGGAGGGTGGAGTGGATAGGTGGGAAGGGAGGTAGGCTGTTAGGACAAGTCATGGGGGGCTGAGCTGGAAGGCTGGAGGTGGGGTGAGATGGGGGAAGGGGAAATGAGGAAACTGTTGAAGTCTACATTGATGCCCCGGGGTTGAAGTGTTCCGAGGCGGAAGGTGAGACGTTCTTCATCCAGGCGTCGGGTGGTGAGGAAGTGGTGGTGGAGGAAGCCCAGGACCTGCATGTCCTCGGCAGAGTGGGAGGGGACGTTGAAATGTTGGGCCACAGGGCGGGGGGGTTGATTGGTGCGGGTGTCCCAGAGATGTTCCCTAAAGTGCTCTGCTAGGAGGTGTCCAGTCTCCCCAATGTAGAGGAGACTGCATAGGGAGCAACGGATACAATAAATGATATAGGTGGATGGGCAGGTAAAACTTTGGATGTGGAAGGCTCCTTTGGGGCCTTGGATGGTGGTGAGGGAGGAGGTGTGGGCACAGGTTTTGCAATTTGTGCAGTGGCAGGGGAAGGTATCAGGAAGGGATGGTGGGATTTTGGAGGACGTGGACCTGACCAGGTCGTCACTGAGGGAACAGTTTTGCGGAAGCG
Organism: Chiloscyllium punctatum; assembly: GCF_047496795.1. Lineage (NCBI taxonomy): Eukaryota > Metazoa > Chordata > Chondrichthyes > Orectolobiformes > Hemiscylliidae > Chiloscyllium > Chiloscyllium punctatum. The sequence goes on along the minus strand of NW_027309898.1, from coordinate 387,800 downwards.
GAAAGGGGTGGGGAGGGAAATATATCCCTGGTAGTGGGGTCTGTTTGGAGGTGGCAGAAATGTCGGTGGATGATTTGGTTTATGCGAAGGTTGGTAGGGTTGAAGGTGAGCCCCGGGGGGGTTCTGTCCTTGTTTTGGTTGGAGGGATGTGGACGAGATGTGTTGGAGGGCATCTTTTACCACGTGGGAAGGAAAATTGCGATCTCGAAAGAAGGAGGCTATCTGGTGTGTTCTGTGGTGGAACTGGCCCTCCTGGGAGCAGGTACGGCGGAGGCGGAGGCATTGGGAATAGGGGTTGGCAATTTTGCAACCGGGAGGGTGGGAAGATATGTAATCTAGGTAGCTGTGGGAGTCGGTAGGTTCGTAAAAAATGTCGGTGTCAAATCGGTTGTCATTAACGGGGATGGAGAGGCCCAGGAAGGGGAGGCAGGTGTCAGAGCTGGTCCAGGTAAATTTAAGGTCAGGGTGGAATGTGTTGTTGAAGTTGATGAATTGCTCAAACTCCTCGAGGGAGCACGAGGTGGTGCCAATGCAGTCATCAATGTTGCGGAGGAAGACGTGGGGAGTGGTGCCGGTGTAACGACGGAAGACGGACTGTTCTACATAGCCAACAAAGAGACAGGCAGAGCTGGGGCCGATAGGGGTGCCCATGGCTACCCCTTTGGTCTGGAGGAAGTGGGAGGATTTGAAGGAAAAATTGTTAAGGGTGAGGACAAGTTCAGCCAAACGAATGAGAGTGTTGCTGGAAGGGTACTGTTGTGGACGTCGGGAGAGGAACAAACGGAGGGCTTGGAGGTCCTGGTCATGGTGGATGGAGGTGTAGAGGGATTGGATATCCATTGTGAAGATGAGGCGTTGGGTGCCTGGAAAATGGAAGTCTTGGAGGAGGTGGAGGGTGTGTGTGGTGTCTTGAACAAATGTGGGGAGTTCCTGGACTAGGGGGTAGTGGACAATGTTGAGGTAGGTAGACATGAGTTCGGTGAGGTAGGAGCATGCTGAGACAATGGGGCAGTTGGGGTGGTTAGACTTGTGGATCTTGGGAAGGAGGTAGAACCGGGCAGTGGGGGATCCCGGACAATGAGGTTGGAATCTGTGGGTGGGAGATCTCCTCCTGAGGTGATGAGGTTCTGTCTGCTCTGGGAGATGACGGTTTGGTGATGGGAGGTGGGTCATGGTAGAGGGGGTGATAGGAGGAGGTGTCTTTGAGTTGGCATCATGGCTTCAGTGGTGTAGAGGTCAGTGCACCAAACGACCACTCCACCCCTTTTATCTGCTGGTTTGATGGTGAGGTCGGGAGTGGAGCTGATAGAGTGGAGGGCTTCACGTTGTGAAGGTGAGAGGTTGGAGTGGGGGAGGGGGTAGATAGGTTGAGGCGGTTAATGTCCCAGCGGCAGTTGCAAATGAAGAGATTGAAGGAAGGTGATAGGCCAGCACAAGGTGTCCAGGTGGATGGAGTGTATTGGAGGTGGGCAAAGGTGTCCTCAGAAGGTGGGCAGGAGTCTTGATTGTACAAGTAAGCTCGGAGGCGGCAGAAGAAGTGTTCAACATCACGGCGTGTATTAAATTCATTGATGCGTGAATGGAGGGGGATAAAGGTGAGGCCTTTGCTGAGGACTGATCATTCGTCCTCAGTGAGGGGGAGGTCAGGGGAAAGGTGGAAACTCGGCAGGACTGGGAGCTGGGACCTGGCGTAGGTGTAGAGCTGGGGGAGGCGACGGAGCCTGTAACTGCAGTGGGTGTGGTGTTAGGGGGAATGGGGATGGAGTCATGAGCAGGGGTGGTGTTCCCCTCAGGGTTCTGGGGGCAGAGATGGTGACGGTGGGACCTGGGGGGGGGGGTGTCAGCAGAATGCAGATGAGTGGCGTTGGTGGGGACGGAAGTGGTGGCAAACACGGCAGTTGTGGGGGTGTGGAAGTCACTGAGTGTGTGACATCAGTGATGATGTGAGGGGCAGAAGTGAGGTCACGTGTGGTGTATGAGGAATTGTGAGGGGTAGAATGGCTTTTACTTTATTTTAACCAATAATTTCCTGTCACAAATCTGTTTGACAATGTCGTATTTTAATTCAACTCAGTCCCTTACTGTTTCTTTCTTTTGGTCTTCATTCACATCTCCATGGTGTTCCAATATTTCAACCTTTCTCTTTGGACTTGGGAATTTCCATTCACCTCAGACTTGTCCCCCTCCTCATCTGTGTCCATTTATAGCACACTGCATAATCCTGGTACCAGAGGAGCCTATCCCAATAAAATAGCTCAGTCCTCCCTGAGTACTGGTCGCAGTGCTCACTGGTCAGAACCACTTCTGATGATACCATTGTGTGATCCTGATACCTTCCTGCACTCTGCTGATATCACTCAGTCTCTCTCCATGTGATATCCCTTACTGTGTGGGTCTAATTGCTGCCTCTGTCAGTGTCTCTCACTCTTGCAGCTATTCCACTCTTGAGCTAACAGAATTCTCCAATCCAGAGAGACGCCTCAGAACAGGCCAGGAATGGAGACTCGGAATTTCCAGATCCCTGTGGGATTCAATGCCATTCTCCATGTGTAACCGACATTGCATGAGTCTAATTTCCCATTCTGTCTACTTCTCTGTCTCCTGTAGGTATTCCTGATGTCCCTGACTCAGCAGAATTCCCAATTCCTGTCTCGTCCATCACCACATTGAAGACAGTTGGTCAGCCAGAGAGCGATGGAGAGTGAGATCTGGAGCCTTCAGTAAATCCTGCAGCGGTAAGATCACTCACAGTAAACAGCACAGGGAGGAGTTAGTGGACTTTAATTCAGACCCTGAGGGCATGATGTCGGAACAATGCTGGGCAAGGAACAGGAGAAAATTCTCAGGCTTCATTATCACCGTCTTGTCTGTACATTCATCTGTTCCACAGAACCCTCCCTATGTCTGTCAGTTTCTCCATTGTCGGTTTCATTGATACCACTTTCTCTATCTCTGTCAGCCCCTACAAACCTGATTATCCCTGTAAGCTCCTCATATCAGTAAACTCTCCAAGTTTCTGCCTTTGCCTTTAATCCCAGGTTCTGTCACATCTCTGCTTATCTGTGAAAAACAACTCTTCAGTTCCTTAAGCCATCCTGGTCAGTGTAGTCCTTTCCAGACCTGAAAAACCTCCCTGTCTTTCTGACCTTTTTTGAATTCCTACAACCTTCATGATCTCTGTAACCTTCCCGTCACGACAACAAAAAAGCTCTGTACCTTAGTAAACTCCTCCAGCTGTGAGGCTCCTCCTTGTCTCTGGGCACAAAGCAGAGTGACCCTGCTTCTCTCATAAATTAGTTTCTGCATTAATAATGATGACTATGAACTCTTCCTGTCTCTAAAACGCACTCAGTCTTTGTAAACTCTGCTGGTCCCGATTGATGTAATTTCCTTCGGGAACTACAAACCTTTATACCTTTAATCTCCTCCAGACGCGACCACACCGTTTATTTCTATAACCTCTATGAGTGATGGAGTCATAGAGGTGTACTGTATGGAAACAGACCCTTCGGTCCAACCCATCCATGCCAACCAGATATCTCAACCCAATCTAGTCCCACCTGCCAGCACGGACCATATCTCTCCAAACCCTTCTTATTCATATATCCATTGAAATTTTTCCTAAATGTTGCAATTGTATCGGCCTCCACCACATCCTCTGACAGCTGGTTCCATACTCGTACCACCCTCTGAGTGTAAAAATTGCCACTTAGGTCTCTTTTATATCTTTCCCCTCTCTCCCTAAACCTATGCCCTCTGGTTCTGGACTCCCCGACGCCAGGAAAAAGACTTTGTCTATTTATCATGCCCATCATAATTTTGTAAACCTCTATAAGGTCACCCCGCAGCCTCCAATGCTGCAGGGAAAACAGCCCCAGCCTGTTCAGCCTCTCCCTGTAGCTCAAATCCTCCAGCCCTAGCACCATCCTTGTAAATCTTTTCTGAACCCTTTCAATTTTCACAACATTTTTCCTGATAGGAAGGAGACCAGAGAAATTGCACAAAATATTACAACAGTGGCCTAACCAATGTTGCGGCTATGCAGGACATGACCTCCCAACTCCTGGACTCAATACTCTGACCAATAAAGAAAAGCATACCAAACGCAGCCATCACTATCCTATCTACTTGCGACTCCATTTTAAAAGAGCTATGAACCTGCACTCCAAGGTCTCTTTGTTCAACAACACCCCTTAGGAACTTACCATTACGTGTTTAAGTCCTGTTAAGAATTGCTTTTCCAAAATGCAGCACCTCGCATTTATCTGAATTAAACCCCATCTGCCAGTTAGCCCATTGTCCCATCTGGTCCAGATCCTGTTTTAACCCTCTTCGCTGTCCACTACACCTCCAATTTTGGTATCATCTGCAAACTTACTAACTGTAACTCTTACGCTCTCATCCAAATCATTTATGTAAATGACAAAAAGTAGAGGGCACAGCACCGATCCTTGTGGCACTCCACTGGTCACAGGCCTCCAGTCTGAAAAACAACAACCATCCACCACCACCCTCTGTCTTTTACCTTTGATCCAGTTCTGTATCCAAATGGCTAGTTTTCCCTGTATTCCATGAGATCCAACCTTGCTTAGCAGTCTCCCATGGGGAACCTTATCGAACGCCTTACTGAAGTCCATATAGATCACATCTATCACTCTGCCCTCATCAATCTTCTTTGCTACTTCTTCAAAAAATTCAATCAAGTTTATGAGACATGATTTTCCACGCACAAAGCCATGTTGACAATCCCTAATCAGTCCTTGCCTTTCCAAATACATGTACATCCTGTCCCTCAGGATTCCCTCCAACAACGTGCCTACCATTGAGGTCAGGCTCACTGGTCTATAGTTCCCTGGCTTCTCTTTACCACCCTTCTTAAAAAGTGCACCACTTTTTCCAAACTCCAGTCTTCCAGCACGTCACCTGTGATTATTGATGATACAAATATCTCCGCAAGAGGCCCAGCAATTACTTCTCTAGCTTCCCATAGAATTCTCGGGTACACCTGGTCAGGTCCTGGGGAGTTATCCACCTTTAACCGTTTCAAGACATCCAGCACTTCCTCCTCTGTTTCTCTGGACATTTTGCAAGATGTCACCATCGATTTCCCTACAATCTATATCTTCCATATCCTTTTCCACAGTAAATACTGATGCAAAATATTCATTTAATATCTCCCCCATTTTCTGTGGCTCCACACAAAGGCCGCCTTGCTGACCTTTCAGGGGACCTATTCTCTCCCTAGTTACCCTTTTGTCCTTAATATATTTGTAAAAATCCTTTGCATTATCCTTAATTCAATTTTCCAAAGCTATCTCATGTCCGCGTTTTGCCCTCCTGATTTCCCTCTTAAGTATACTCCAACTTCCTTTATACTCGTCTAAGGATTCACTCGATCTATCCTGTCTATACCTGACATATGCTTCCTTCTTTTTCTGAACTAAACTCTCAATTTCTTTAGTCATCCAGAATTCCCTATATCTACCAGCCTTCCCTTTCACCCTGACAGGAATATACTTTCTCTGGACTCTTTTAATCTCATTTCCGAAGGCTTCCCATTTTCCAGCCGTCCCTTTACCTGCGAACATCTGCCTCCAACCAGCTTTCAAAAGGTCTTGCCGAATCGTGTCAAACTGGGCCTTTCTCCAATTTAGAACATCAACTTTTATATCTGGTCTATCCTTTTCCATTACTGTTTTAAAACAAATAGCATTATGGTCGCTGGCCTCAAAGAGCTGGCCACTGACACCTCACTCACCTGCCCTGCCTTATTTCCTAACCGTAGGTCAAGTTTTGCACCTTCTCTAGTAGGTACATCCCTGCCTTATTTCCTAACCGTAGGTCAAGTTTTGCACCTTCTCTAGTAGGTGCATCCACATACGGAATCAGAAAATTGCCTTGTACACACTTAAGAAATTCCTCTCCATCTAAACCTTTAACACTATGGAAGTCCCAGTCAATGTTTGGAAAGTTAAAATCCCCTACTAATAATACCCTATTATTCTAACAGATAACTGAGATCTCCTTATAAGTTTGTTTGGCAATTTCCCTTTGACTGTTGGGGGGTCTGTAATACAATCCTAATAAGGTGATCATCCCTTTCTTATTTCTCAGTTCCACCCAAATAACTTCCCTGGATGTATTTCTGGGAATATCTTCCCTCAGCACAGCTGTAATGCTATCCCTAATCAAAAATGCCACTCCCCCTCCTCTCTTGCCTCCCTTTCTATCCTTCCAGTAGCATTTGTATCCTGGAACATTAAGCTGCCAGTCCTGCCCATCCCTGAGCCATGTTTCTTTAAATGCTATGAGATCCCAGTCCCATGTTCCTAACCAGGCCCTAAGTTAATCTGCGTTCCCTGTTAGGCCCCTTGCATTGAAATAAATGCAGTTTAATTTATTAATCCTCTCTTGTCCCTGCCTGTCCCTGACTGTTTGACTCCCTTCTGTTCTCAGCTGGACCCGTCTCAGATCGAGCTCCCAATATCCTCCCTGTGATTGTTATCACGTCCCATCCCTGCATTCCTCCGAATCCCTGTAAAGTCCTCCCCTTCCTAAAACCCGCCCTGTATCTGTCACCTGTCCGAGCTTCCACAACCCTCCCTATCTCTGTAAGGCACACCCCCTGTCCCAGTTACTACAGCCCCCTGTATCACTAAATGCCAGTAGTCACTATAATATCAGAGTAAGGTGTGAAAGCAGGAAGACTGTACTGGGTTAAATGATCAGTCGTGATCATATTGAATGGTGGGACAGACTCTGTGGTCAAATGGCCGATACCTGCTCTTCTTTCCTGTGCTTCTCTATAAACTTACTATCCATATAACCTCCTTCAGTCCCCACATCCCTCCCTATGTGTGTAAGCCCCTTCAGTCCCCACAGCCCTCCCTATGTCCATAAACTCCTTCAGTCCCCACGACTCTTACTATCCATGTAACCTGAATCATTCCCCACAAACCTCCCTAACTTCATAACCTCCAAAAGGCCCCACGACCCTCCCTATCTCCATAATCTCATCCTGACCCAACGACCCTCCCGTTCAGAGTAACCTTCTTCAATCCCCAAGATCCTCCTGATCTGTGCAACCTCCTTCAGACCCAACAGTCCTGCAGATCTCTTTGGCCCCTTTCAGGCCCCACAGCACTCCCTATCTCCATAATATTCTTCAGTCACCACTGCACTCTCTGTGTCCATAATCTCATACAGTCCCCACATCATTCCCTATCTCCATAATGTCCTTCAATCCCCACGACCCTCCTTATTTCCAACACCTCTATTACCTGTTGAACCTGTAAGCTACAGTTTTCAGATTGACAAACACGAACTCCCATAACCCTTTCTGCTGCCAGTCTGAAAGCAAACAGTGTTAATCTGATAGTCGGTTGGGAGTTGAAATATGTTTGAAAGGATATGTCAATGAAGAATAACTGGACCCTTAGAAACGCTTTGAAGAAAAAGAGAATGAGCCTGTTGGATTTTATTTTTATTGGTGTGAATATAAATGGCAGAATAGATACGAGTGTAGGAGTGGTTGTACCGAGGATACGGTTTATTTGAATTTTCAGAAACCTTTACACAAGTTTCAATAAGGGCTAAAGAGTAACATTGGTAGAGAATAGGGCACCTTAACTGTCAGGAGGTGGGTGAGATATTAGACAAAATAGTGTTGTCAGAATTTACTGTGGAGAAAGACATGGAAGCTCGGGAACTTGGGGAAATAAATAGTGACGTCTTGGAAAGAATCCTCAACAGAGAAGAGAAATGCTGGAATCTTAAAATAAATAAAGGTAGATCAATCCTCAGTCGCTTGTTAGGTTGATCCTAAAATATTGTGGGAATCTGGGGAAGAGATTGCAATGTCCCTAACAGAGATATTTATATTATCAACAGACACAATGAGTTACTGGAAGACTGGAGGGTGTTCCATCACTTACGGTCTGCAGGGAAAAGCCAGGAAATTACAGCCCAGTGAGCCCAGTGATGGGGAAGTTGTTGGAGAAGATTCTGAGCGAAAGGAGCTACATATATTTGGAAAGGCAAGGGCTGATTAGAGATAGTCAGCATGGCTTTGTGAGTGGGAATCCGTGTTTCACAAACCGGAGTGACTCTTCGAGGAGTTGACCAAGAGATAGATGAATGCAGAGCAGTCAGCGTTGTCTACATGAACTTCAGCAAAGCATTTGACAAGGTTCCAAGGGATGTAGAACATCTTGTCAAGAGGAAGAAGGAAGCTAACTTTGGTTTGAGGAACCAACAATCAGAAGCAGGACTCTAGAGAGTTACATGGGACAGCACGGTGGCTCAGTGGTTAGCACTGCTGACTCACAGCACAAGGGACGCGATTTCAATTCCAGCCCCAGGCCACTGTCTGTGTGGAGTTTGCACATTCTCTCCAAGTCTGCGTGGGTTTCCGACAGGTGCTCCGGTTTCCACCCACAGCCCAAAGATGTGCAGGTTTGGTGAATCAGCCATGCGTTGTTCAAGAAAGGGAATAGAGATAATCCTGGGAATCACAGACCTGTCAGTCTTCTGTCTGTGATGTGCAGATTATTGGAGAGGACTCTGAGAGACAGGATTTATTATTCCTTGGAAAACCATTGTTTGATTAGAGGAAGTCATCATGGCTTTGTAAGGGACAGGTCTTGCCTCACAAATCTTATTGACTCCTTTGAGAATGTGACAAAACACATTTATGGCTCATTGAGAAAGTACAGAGCATGGGATACAGGGAAACCTGCCTGTCTGGATACAGAATTCCTGGCTCATTGAAGACAGAGGGTGATGACATGGAAATCATTCAGCCTGGAGCTCAGTGACCAGTGGTTTTCTGCAGGGAGAGGTCAAAAACTCTCTGCTCTTTGTGATTTTATGAACGTCTTGGATGTGTGAGTGGAAGAGTGGGTAAGTCAGTTTGCCAATGACACGAAGGTTTGTGGAGTGGTGAATAGTGTGTATGTCTGCTCGAGGTTGCAATGGGACATTGACAGGATGTAGAGCTGGGCTGAGAAGTGGCAGATAAAGTCAAATCTGGAAAAGTGTGAATTGCTGCATTTTGGAAGGTGAGACTTGAATGCAGAATACAGGGGTAAAGGCAGAATACTGAATAGTGTGGAGGAACAGATGGATCTTGGATTTCATGACCAGAGATCCATCAAATTTGCCACCAAGCTGATGGTGTTGTTACGAAAGAATATTGGCTTTCATTAGCTGGGAGATTGAGTTTTAAAGCCATGAGGTTATGCTGCAGCTCTATACAGCCCTGTTTAGATCCCAATTAGAATATTGTGTTCAGTTTTGATCCCTTCATTACAGGAAGGATGTGGAAGCTTTAGAGAGGGTAAAGAGGAGATTTACCAGGATGCTACCTGGACTGGAGAGCATGTCTTATGAAGAAAGGTTGAGGGAGCTAAGGCTTTTCTCATTGGAGTGAAGGAGAGTGTGGTGTGATTTGGTAGAGGTGAACAAGATGGTGTGAGGCAAAGATAGAGTGAACAGTGAGAGACCTCTTTATCCCATGGCATACATGGTACAAGGGGGCATAATTGTAAGGTGATTGGAGGATGGGTAATGGGAGATTTCAGATGTAGGTTTTTTACACAGAGAGTGGTGGGTGAGTGGAACGGGACATTTTAACAGACTCTTGGATAGGCACATGGATGGTAGCGAAACGAAGGGTATGTAAGTTAGCTTGATCTAACAGTCGGGTAAAAGATGGGCATGGCATCGTGGCCGAAGGGTCTTGTGCTTTACTGTTCTGTATTCTACGTTCTGTCTGACAAACTGGGTAATAAGCTCAGGTCAATGTAAAAGGATATGGCATTCAGGAGGAGCTCGCACACTGGATACAAAAATTGGGCTTGATGGTAGGAGACAGAGGGTGATGGGATACATGATGCCTTTCTGACTGGAGACATGTGACCAGCGGTGAAGTGGGTCCCCTGTTGTTTGTCATTTGGATAAATGGGTTGGATGGGAATATTGGTTTTGTGGGAAGTTTTTTTGAGTGACACTGAAATTGTTGGGAAAGTGGACAGTGAAGAAAGTTATCTATGATATAACAGGACGAATAGTACACTGGAATCGTGGGCTGAAGAATAGCAGATGGAGTTTAATTAGATAAATGTGAGGTGTTCCATTTTGGTGAAACAAACCAGGGTGGGACCTGTACAGTTAATGTTCAGGCCCTGGGAATGTTGTAAGTCTGTGACCAAGGGGTGCAGGTACACAGTTCTTTGAAAGTGGTGTCACAGGTAGACAGGCTTGTGAAGAAGGCGTTTGGGATGGTTACCTTCTTTGGGCAGAGCATTGAGAATAGAAGTTGGGATGTCATGTTGTGGCTGTACAGGACATTGGTGAGGCCACCATAAAAGCATTGTTGACCAGTAGGAAGTACTCATCTGGTTCACTTACGTCCTTTAGAGAATAACATCTGACATTCTAACCTGGTCTGGCTTTCACGGGACACCAGACCCACAGCAACATGGCTGACTCTGTGCTATACTCTGGGTAATTAGCAGTGGCACAAAGAATGTTGGTCCAATCAGTGACATCCTCATCCCATGAATGAATAAATAAAAATACATATATCCCTCCCTACCTCTGCAAACCCCTCCAGCTGCAGCAATCTGTACTGGCTTTGTAACACCGTTCAGACCCTGACCACTCTCTGTAACACTCTCACCACCTCCAGCACCTTCAGCTCTCCCAGTTCCTTTTGTGACATAAAACATTGACAATTATTCCCTCTTCCATCTGACCTCCTCCTGTGAGCGGGCCCTTTGCAATCCCTTTGAAAACTTACTCCTAAAACATTCTCTCACTTCAGGATTTTAAGTACTTTTTGGTGATCCTCTAAGCCCGATAATCTAATATGATCCTTTTTATTTGAGTGAGGGACCGATGAGGATTTCTTGCTGAGGATTTGTCTGTTTAAATGGAATGTCCTTTTGTTGAGTGTTTTACACTGCTCCTTCTAATGTTTTCTGCTGTTCATTTCCAGACACATATTTCAGTCTGTTTAGCCTGTTTACCTTGATCAGTTCTCCTCTCAAACTCATGTTATTGGTTATTTTTGTTTCTGGGTTGTAGCTTGTCCTTTCTGTGATTCACTTTAAAACTTTATATTTCTTTAAACTGCACTTTATCACAATTTCCCAGAGGATCTCTCCAGGTGACATTACTCATTCACGAAGTGTCATCACATCATGGTCGCTCTGAGATAGTTATGTCCCTCGCCAGTTGCACAGTTTGTTATTCAAAGAAACACTGAAAACTAATTCTCTGAACTCCTCTTCCAATATCACTCTTGCCAGTGTGACTGCCAACATTTTGTGAATATTGATGTTTCCCAAAATTATCACAATGTCTTTGTTAAAAAAAATCCAATGAGTTCCTGTGTAATGCAGTGATGCCTGTTTGGTGGCTCAGACTGTTCTGCTGCTTGTGTCCTTGGGAAGTAGTAGCCAGAATTTACATTCAGACTGACTCTACTTCATGATCTGAGACCAAATGCTTTCTCTGTGATGCCTTTCTTATCCATTATTGTTAGTGTTACCCATTTTGCCTGAGTTTCCACAAGTTTGTGATCCATTGTACATTTACGTCCACCTTTTGTTCACCCTGTAACCATATCTCTCTGGTGTCTAAACCTCTTTTATCTCAGTGTCACAAATCCACCTGCCTTATTGATAAGACTACATCCATTCAAAAAAACCATAATTGACTCTTTCCCACAATTTCCTGTCACAAACCTATTCACTGATGTACAGTGTTAGTTAATTGCTGTCCCATCCTGTTCCTTTCTGATTGTCTTCAGCCACATCCACATACTGTTCCGATGCTTCACCTTTTCTCTTTGGATTTGGAAAGCTCCTTTCACCTGGTCCCTGTCGCTGCATCCACTCTGTCAGTTTAAAGCCCTGTCCATAAACCTACTGATATGATTGGCCAGGGCACTGGTCCCAGCATGGTTCCAGTGGGACCATCCTATTGGATTTTTTAATAAATCAGTTAGGGGATGTGGGTGTCTCTGGCTGACCAACCTGAGCTGCCCGTGAGCTGAGTAGCTTGCTTCGCCATTTCAGAGGTCAATTGAGATGCAAACACTTTGCTGTGGGTATGTCGTGCAGACCACATGAGGATGATCAGATCTCGTTGTCGAAAGGGGACGTGGGCGGCACGGTGGTCAGTGATTAGCACTCCGCCTCACAACACCAGGGTCCCAGGTTCGATTCCAGCCATGGGCGACTATGTGGAATTTGCACATTCTCCCCATGTCTACGTGAATTGTCTCCGGATGCTCCGGGTTTCTCCCACAGTCCAAAGACGTGCAGGCCAGGTGAATTGGCTATGCTAAATTTCCCATAATGTTAGGTGTATTTGGTCGAGGGAGATGGGTCTGAGTGGGTTACTCTTGGGCCGAAAGACCTGTTTCCACACTGTATGGGATCTAATCTAAGGGATTGGGATGTTTGTACATCATCAATGGTTTCATATTTGTTTATGGATTGTTAATTGCTATTTTTAAAATTATTGATTTTAAATTCCAACATATCTTATGATGGGATTCAAACCTGCCTCCCCTGAACATTAGCTGAGGTTTTGCACAAATGCCCGAACAATAATGTTACTCGGCCATCACTTCACCTGCTCGCTGGTTGCTCATCCCTGAGCACTGACACATGAAGCTGAACCCATTCTTCCAACATGATTGTGTGATCCTGATACCTTCCAGCACTCTGCTGATATCACTCAGTCTCTCTCCATGTGGTATCCCTCTCTGTGTGGGTCTAATTGCTGCCTCTGTCAGCGTCTCTCACTCTTGCAGCTTCTCCAGATCCTGAGCTAACAGAATTCTCCACTCCAGAGAGACGCAACAGCGCAGGCCAGGGATGGAGTTTGGGATTTTCCAGATATCTGTGGGGCTCATTTCCATTCTCCTTGTGTAACCCTCACGGCATCAGTCTAATTTCCCATTCAGTCTCTTTCTCTGTCTACTGTAGGTACTCAGGAAGTTGCTTACTCAATAGACATCCCAACTGCTGTGTGTCTCATCCATCGCCTCATTGAAAATGGTTGGTCAGCCAGAGAGACAAAGGGAAGGGAGATCTGGAGCCTTCAATAAATCCTGCAGCGAGGTAAGATCACTCATAGTGCACAGAGCAGAGAGCAATGAGAGGGCTCCAAACATTGGCTAACAAGACGTAGATACAGTGCTGGATGGGGAGCACAGTACAGACACACCCCAGACTCAATCACCACGTCTACTTTAACTTATGTTGCACTGAGTCAGCATCGGGAGTTCATAGTTATCAATCCAGTCCTGTGCTGTCTTAGCGAGCATCAGTACAACAGAGGGGAGAGTAGGCCTCCGACGAGAGGTTGGGAATGCTGCCTGGGATCTTTCTGTTCTGTGTTCTCCCTCCAACACTGTACTAAGACTCATGACTCTGAAACACTATATCTGTGGCATGGCTTGTGCACCAGTGTCTTCAGTCATTTTTAACTCATACAATAGTCCCTGTCCCTGTAACCACCTCCCTTCCCCGATAGTCCCTCCACATATTTGAAATGTACTGCATTCCAGACTACCATCCCCATCGCTGTAACTTGCTTCAGTGTCGACAACATGCCATATTTTGGTACACTAATCCTCTTTAGCTGGATACAGAGTGATACAGCACGGAAACAGAACCTGTGGTCCAACTCCTCAATGGTGGCCAGGTTACCGAAACTGAACGAGTCTCATTTGCCTGCATTTGGCCCTTATCTCTTCAAACCTTCTCCTCTCCATGTACCTGCCCAAATGTCTTTTCCATGCTGTAATTGTTCTTGTTTCTCCAATGTGCCTGAGGGAGTCTGTTCCATCTATGCACCATCCTCTGTGGATAATGTTCCCCCTCAGCTCCCTCTTTAATCTTTGCTCTCTCACCTCCCGTTTATACCCTCTAGTTTTGGACTCACCTACCCTTGGTTATTCACCTTTCTTAGGGTCACCCCGTGGCCTCCTCTACCCAAGTGAAATATTTAGGACAATGTTACAAATATCTCCAACGTATGTAACAAAGTGCTGGCCAATGTCGGCAAATGTGCCAAATGTCGCTTTCCCGACCCTCTCCATCTGGTATGCCACTTCCGAGGAATAATGTAACTCGCACCCCCTTCTCTCTCTCTCTCTCTCTCTCACTCTGTCTCTCTTTTTCTCTCTCTCTCTGTTCAACAACCCTGGCCAGAGCCCTTCCATTAACTGTGTTGGTCCTCCATGGTTTGTCCTAACAAAATCCAACCCCTGAATTAAACTCCAGCTTTCATTCCTTGGTCCACTGGCCCAGTTGGTCAGTATCCCCTTTGATAACCGTATTTACTGCCCACTACACCATTCATTTGATCATCAATAAACTTTTGCACAATCACTCCTATATTTTCAACCAAATCGTTTATGGAGATGATGCACATCAGTGGACCCAGCCCTGATCCTTTTTTCAATAATGGAATAAAACCATATTCTTGTCATAGAGTCAAACAGCATGGAAACTGACCCTTCAGTTGATACCCACCATAATCTAAAACTAAACTCTTCCCAGCTGCCTGTTGCCGGCCCATATCATTCCAACTCTTCCCTATTCACCTGTTTATCCAAATATCTTTTAAATGTTGTAATTTTACCCACATCAACCCCTTTCTCAGGAAGTTCATTCCACACTGAATCCACCCTCTGTGTAGCAAATTGCCCCATATCTTTGTTTTGATCATCTCTATCCTCTAACCTTAAAAATGTGGCCCCTCCTCTTGAGACTCCCCCATCCTGAGTAAAAGGCAACTACCATTAAATTGATCTATAAATCACTTTTGTTTTCATAAACCTTTATAGCATCATGTCTCAACCTCCAGGCTCCATTGAATTAAGACTCAGCCTCTCCAGCCATTTTTCCGAACTCAATCCTTCCATACCAGCAATATCCTGGTAAATCTCTTCTGAATGCCCTGCAGATTAATAATATCCTCCCTGTTAACTGGGCGACCAGAACTGGACAGAGTATTGCAGAACAGGCCTCACAAATGTCTATACAATCCCAACATGACGTCCCAAATCCTCCACTCAATGAACTGAGCAATAGTCAGGCATGCAAACTTCAAGGATTATGTACCTGAACCCGGAGGTCCCTCTGCTCTAAAACACTAACCGAGGCCTTAACATTAATTGTATAAGCTCTACCCTTGTTTATTTTACAAAATGCATTACCTCGTATTTATTCAGATTGAATCCCATCTCGAGTTTTTTCCGCCCATTCACTCCCTTCATCAAGATCCCTTTGTAATCTCAGAAAACCTCCTTCACTGTCCATGATGCCACCCTCCAGCCTGCCAGCCCATCACACGTGGCTCTGGATTAGTGTTGCTGGAAGAGCACAGCAGTTCAGGCAGCATCCAAGTAGCTTCGAAATCGACGTTTCGGGCAAAAGCACTTCATCACACGTGGTTGTTAGTAGTACAAATACCTTTGCTACGGGCTCCACAATTTCTTCCCCAGCAACCCACAGTGTCCTGTGATACACTGAATCAGGTTCTGGAACTTGCCATAGCTTTGTGTTTTAAAACCTCCAGCACCACCTCTTCTATAACATGCACTCTTTTCAAGTCATAGAAATATACAGCATAGAAACAGAAACTTCGGTCCCCAACTCGTCCAGGCTTACCAGAAGATCTAAATAAATCCATTCCCTTTTCCAGCATTTGGCCCATATACGTCTACACCCTTACTATTCAGATGCCCATCCAGATACCTTGTAACTGTTGTCATTGTATCAGTCTCCATTACTTTCTCTCTCAGCTCATTCCATACACACATCACTATGTGTATGAAGAAGCTGTTCCTTCAGTCCCTCTGTTAACCATTCACCTCTAACCTTAAACTTATGCCCTCTAGTTTTGGACTCACCAACTTCTGGGAAAAGGCCTTGAATGTTTACCCTATCCATGCCCTTCATGTTCATATAAACCTCTGTCAGGTCACCCCTCAGTCTCCGATTCTTCAGTGACAGTAACCCCAGCTTATTCAGCAACAACCCGGGCAAAATCTTGTTAATCTTTCCTGAGCCCTTTCAAGTTTCGCGACATCCTTCCTGTAGCAGAGAATTGCAGAGAACTCCAATTGTGGTCTAACATATTATTCTTGTTCCCTGAGTTCCCCAGTCTTTCTCCACAGTAAGTTCTGGAGTGAAAAAATGTTTAGGATCTTAGCAAATATCCTGCAGTTCCAAACATCGATGGCCTCATTGATCTTTAATGGACACTATTTTGTCCCGAGTTACTTATGCACTCTTAATATACAGATACAATCACTTTTGGATTCCCCTTTCCTTCTCTGCTGAAGCTATTTCATTTAGCCATTCTCCATTCCTGTTTTCTACTCAAAGGTATTCCTACAGCCCCTGTATATCCTCAGGGATTCCCTTGATCCAGCTGGCTATACCTGACACGTGCTCCCTTTTCCTTGACCAGACACTCAATAGACAGCCAGTGTTTCCGAATGCTGTCAGCATTGACCTGCACACAAACAGGAACATGCTGGCGCTGATCGAACAGTTTATCTCACTTTTAAAATATTCTCACTTGCCAAACTTCAATTTCCCTGTAAATAATTCCCATCCCCAATCACATTTTGAAAGTTCCTGGCTAATACAATCAAGATTGGTCAGGCTCCATTTTATAACTTGCACTTGTGGACCAGGCCTGTCCTTTTCCAAAGCTCTTTTCAAACTACTAGAACTGTGGTCCCTTTGGCAAAATGCTTTCCCACTCACATCTCAGTCCCTTTTCCTACCTTAATTCCCAAGTGGAGGTCAGGTTTTGCCCCTTTCTCTTTTCAGGCCATTTACATATTGATTGGGAGTTTTCTGGAACACAATTACCAAATTCCGCCCTTGCAAACACTGAACACTGGCAGTCCCAGTCTAGGTTTGGAAAGTTCAAAAACCCTACCATAACAGCCCTATTATTCTGGTTGATATTTAAGATGTCCTGACATATTTGTTCCTCAGTCTGCCACAGATTATTCGGGGTCAGCAGTCCGATCGTATCAAAGTGATGACCCATTCTTATTTCTCTGTTCCACTAACATAGCTTCACTGGGCGATCCCACAGGAATATCCTCCCTAAGTACTGCTGTGATGATTCATGCAATCAAAACCCACCACCATACGTTCTCTCTTGCCTCCCCTTCCTGTAGCATCTCTACCTTGAAGCAATGAACTGCCAGTCCTGCCCCTCTCTCAGCTGTGTTTCTGTAATAACTATAATATCCCAGTCCCATGTTCCAATCCATGTCCTGAGTTCATCTTCCTTAGCTGTCAGGCCCTTGCATTGAAATAAATGCAGTTTAATCATCAGTTTTTCCCCATTCCCTGCTATGTTCTTGCCTGCCTTGTCTGCTGAAATTGCTGTCTTTAACTTGTGTACCAGCCTCAATCTTCTTTCTGGCCTTACGTCTATTTAAGGTCCAACACCCTGCCAGACCAGATTATATCCTCTCAAGCAGCTCTAGCAATTCACCCCACCAGGATATGGGTCCCTCTCCCGCTCCCAGTTGAGGTGCCTTTCCCACCCTGTCTCCCTGTGCTGACACCTTCAGGGATCTATGGACTTGTCCACCAAGGTCCCTGTATTCCTCAGTACTCCGCAAGGACCTACCGTTTATTACGTCTATCCTTCGCTTATCGTACCTCCCACAGAGTATTACCTCACTTCGATCAGAACTAAACTCTGCTTAGATTATCATCCAATCGACATCGGACTGCAGACAGAGACCATCCTCCTCACTGTGAACAACGCCCTCACTTTTCATGTCACCTGCAAACCGACTAATGATACCTTCTGCTTTCACATCCGTGTTATTAATGTTCAATGGTTCCTGCACAGATCTCTGTGGTACATCCGGTGGTGAAAATATTCTATCCACCAATTTTACATGCAATCTGCCAACTTGCCTTGGAACCCAGTCCTTTTGGACCAGCCTTCCATGTTGGATCTTGTTTAAGGACTTATTCAAGTCCATGTAAACCACATCATCTGCACTGCCTTCATCAATATACTTAAGCAACATTTTAAAAAAACTGAACTGAATTCCTCAGACAGTATCTCCCTCTGCCAAATCCGTGATAACTAAACCGAGTTGATTCTTACCTTTGCAAGTGTTGATTCATCCTCACAATTGTTTCCAATAATTTCCCTTCCCCTGCTGTCAGACTATCTGCTCTGTAATTACCTGGCCTATCACTGCTGCCCTTCTTGAACAAAGGAACCACATTAGTGATCCTCCAGTCATTCAGCACTTCACCTGTGTCCAGCAAAGTATTATATTAATCCACCAGGGCCCCAACAATCTCTGGGTAATTTGCATGGGGTCAAAGAATGCTGGTCCAAGCAGTGACACTCACATCCCATGTATGAATAAATAAAAATACATATGTCCCTTCCTACCTCTGCAAACCCCTCCAGCTGCAGCAATTCGTCCTGGCTTTGTAACACCGTTCGGGCCCTGACCACTCTCTGTAACACTCTCACCACCTCCAGCACCTTCACCTCTCCCTGTTCGTATCGTGTCAATAAACCCTGACAACGATTCTCCTTCCCATTGCCCTCCTCCTGCGAGCAGACCCATTGCAATCCCTTTAAAACTTACTCTAAAACTCTCTCTCACTTCAGGATTTTTTGTACTTTGTGGTGATCTTCTCAGCCTCATAATCTAATATGATCAATTTTGTCCTGAGTGAGGGACCGGTGGGGATTTCTTGCTGAGTTTTTGTCTGTTTCAGTGGAATGTCCTCTTGTTGAGTATTTTACACTGTTCCTTCAAATGTTTTCCACTGTTCATTTACAGGCACATGTTTCAGTCTGTTTAGCCTGTTTATCTTGGTCAGTTCTCCTCTCAAACTCATGTAATTGGCTATTTTTGTTTCTAGTTGTAGCTTGTCCTTTCTGTGATTCACTTTAAAACTTTACATTTCTTTAAACTGCACTTTATCACAATTTCCCAGAGGATCTCTCCAGGTGATATTACTCATTCACGAAGTTTTATCGCACAACAGTCGCTCTGAGACAGTTACGTCCCTCGCCAGTTGCACAATGTGTTATTCTAAGAAACACTGAAAAAAATTCTCTGAACTCCTCTTCCAAAATCACTGTTGTCAGTGTGATTGTCCCAGCCTTTGCGAATATTGACGTTTCACTCAGTGTTCACCATGCCTGTATTAAACATTCCAATGAATTCCTGTTTATTGCAGTGATGAGCCATGAAATGCTGTTCGGTGGGTGGTCGAAAACTGTTCTGCTGCTTGTGTCCTTGGCAAGTAGGAGCCAGAGTTTACATTCAGACTGACTCTACTTCATGATCTGATGCCAAATGCTTTCTCTGTCATGCCTTTCTTACCCATTATTGTTAGCATCGTCCATTTTGCCTGAATTTGCACAAGGTTGTGAACCATTGAATATTTACATTCCACCTTTTGTTCGCCCTGTAACCACATCTCTCTGGTGTCTAAATCTCTTTTATCTCTGTGTCACAAATCCATCTACCTTGTGCAGAGACTTTGTCCATTAATAAAAAACATAAGTTACTCGTTCCCACAATTTCCTGTCACAAATGGATTTGCTGATCGACAGTTTTAGTTAAACTTTGTCCCATCCTGTTCCTTTCTGTTGTCTTCAGTCACATTCCCACGCTGCTCTGATGCTTCATGTTTTCTCGTTGGATTTGGAAAGCTCCTTTCACCTGAAGCATGTCCCTGCATCCTCTCTGTCAGTTTAAAGCCCTGTCCATAAATCTACCAATGTGATTGGCCAGGACATTGTTCCACTGGAACTGTGCTGGGACCAATCTGAATGGATTTTTAAAAAAAATCAGGTATGGGAAGTGGGTGTCTCTGTCTGACTAGCCTTTATTGCCCATCCCTTGCTGCCCTTGAGCGAAGCAGCTGGCTCGCCCATTTCACAGGGTCATTGAGAAGCAAACACTTTGCTGTGGGGATGTCCTGCAGACCACATGAGAGTGAACTGTTGTCTTTCTCTGTGTTTGGATTTTTATCAATACTTATTTATGGATTGTTAATTCCAATTATTAAAACATATATTCATTTAAAATTCCACATAGTTAGAAGTTAGAAAGAAGAAGGGGGGTGGTCACTTTGTTGGGACTGTATTGTAGACTGTTGTAGACCCAACAGATACCAAAGGAGCAGATGTATAGAGAGATTGCAGATAACTATAGGAATAATAGAGGAGTGCAGGCTGGAGATTTTAATATTCCCTGTATTGACTGGGCCACCTAGAGTATAAAAAGACCTGGACGGAGAGCAATTTTTCAAAGGTGTCCAAGGAAGGTTCCTAAATCAATATGCAGAGGGCCCTACTCTACTCAGGCAGGTGCAACAGTGGACCTCCCCTCAGAAAACGAGGTCGGGCAAGTGACTGAAGTGTCATTCAGAGAGCACTTTGGGTCCAGTGCCCACAACTGTCTTCGTTTTAACATAGTTATGGAAAAAGATCAGCAGCTCCACAGATTGAAGAGGAATACTGGAACAGGGCCAGGTTTGGGGCCATTCTGCAGGATCTGGCCAGCGTCAATGCTGTGAAATTAAAATTGCACAACGCCCAGTTATAATCCAACTCGCTTTGGAAGCGCTGGTGATCACTGTAACAGATGAAAGGCTTAAACTAAATGTTTTTGATATTATGTTCTATGACACTGCCATCCTGTTGCTATAAATTCTGTACCTTAGGATTGTGCTCCACAACCACCTGATGAAGAAGCAGTGCTCTGAAAGCTAGTCCTTTCAAATAAACCGGTTGGACTGGAACCGAGTGTCGGGTGATTTTTAACTTAGTACACCCCCAGTCCGACACCAGCACCTCCACATTATGATTCCAATCGATTGGGTGAGTCCGTTTGAAGGAAAAGGAACAACTGGCAAATGGGAGGCTTTTCAAAGTGTGATTTGAAGAATCCAGGACCAGTCCGCCCCATTGGGATAAAGGGAAAAGCTGTCAGGGTTAGGGATCCTTGGCTGGTGAGGGATAATAAGGCTCTGGTCTTGAAATGAAGACTGCATACATTGGGTTTAAGAATTTCGTATCTATATATTCTTAAAGACACGATCAATCTGTGGAGACCCTACAATCCTCTCAGTCCCTGTAATACTCCCAATCTGCAGAAGTCATTCTAATGCCTGTGACTCTTTCAATACAGTTCCTCCAAGACCCTCTATCTATGTGATATCTTTTCATTGCCAGCACCCACCCTGTCAATGTAAGCTCCTCCAGTGTCTCCATCCATCTACTCATTTCCACAATCTTCTCCAGCTCTTCCATGTGTAAACATCACCCTCCCCTCCAACCCTTCCCACTCTGACCAAACTGGAGGAGGTTACTAACGCTCCCTAATCTGTGAAACTGTCTCCAACCAAAATTGCTGTCTTTGTCACTTGGCGAATCTGTCTGACTCCACACCCCCTTTATCTAAATAACCTGCAGCACCTAAGCCTTCCTGTGTCTATAAACATCTTCAGTGATGACTACCCTCCATACGTCTATTTGTTTTTCCAATCTGTACAACCCACTTTATCTCTGTACCCAGCTCCATTCACCTGAAACATTCCTGTCTGTGTAAAACACCCCATCCTACCAACATCCTTATCCCTGTAAACTGCTCCATTCCTCCCAACCTTCCCATCTCCATGTCCTCCTGTCGGCCCGACAGCTCTCCACATTTCTGTAACCTCCTGTAGCTCTATGCTCCTCCCTCCCTGTGAAAGCCCCTCCAGTCCCCACAATTCTCCCAGTCTGGTCATCTGCTCCAGATCAGAGCATTGCTGTCTCTGTTACCTCATACACCTTTAGCAACGCCTCCTATTTGTGTCACTTCATTCAGATCGCATCCTCTCCCGCTTCCCGAAACCTCTTGCTGCCATCATAACCCTTGCTATTTAAAGCATGGAATACCACATTCCAGTACAAGTCCTTCCGCCCTCAATATTGTGCTGACCTTTTATCCTACTCTGAAGATGAAACGAACCTACATACCTTACATTTTACTATCATTGATGTGCGTATCCAAGAGTTGCTTAGATGTCTGTAATGTGTCTGAATCTATTACCATGGCTGGCAGTCTATTCCACGCACCCACTACACTCTGTGTAAATAACATACCAGTCCCATCCATGCCGACAGGATATCCCAACTCAATCTAGTCCTACCTGCCAGCACCTGGCCCATATCCCTCTGATCTCTGAGCTAAACCTTCCGCCAATTGCCTTAAACTTATATCCCCTTGTGATAGCCATTTCGCCATGGGAAGTAGTCTCTAGTTATCCTCTCTATCTATGCCTCTCATTCCCTTGTAAACCTCTATCACGTCACCATTCATTCCTCCTTCGCTGTGATCAGAAAAGCCCTAGCTTCCACAACCTCCCTTCTATGGGCATGCCCTCCCGTCCAGGTAGCATCCTGCTCAATCTCCTCTGCACTGTCTTTAAAGCTTCCACGTCCTCCCTATAATGAAGCGAACAGAACTGTTCACAATATTCGAAGTGTGGTCTAACTGGGGTTCTGGAGAGCTGCAGCAAAATCTCACATCTCTTAAATTCAATCCCCCTGCTAATGAAAGCCAACACACCATCCGCCTTCTTAACAGCCTGTCAACTTGGGTGGGAACCTGAGGGACACAGGATCCCTTTGTTCCTGCACGCTGCTAAGAATCCTGCCTTTAACCACGTAAAGGTTTTCTGCAGAATCCTCCAATCTAAAACTATCCCTATCTTTGCAATTTCCTCCAGTCCCTACAACATTCATAAACTGTGAAACCTCCTCAAGTCCATATATTCCTAATGTCTGCAAAATCCTCCCGTCCTGATGTCCCTCCATATCTCTGTAACCCACACCATCCTCCAGTGCCCTTCTGGGGAACATTGCAGAGGAAGGAGGAGTTGGAGAGTCTGGGCCATGTTACGAGGTATGAAGGACTGCAGAACCTGGAGGATGGTACAAATGTCGGAAGGGACGTGGGACTTGCAGAAGGTTAGAAGTTCCGGGATTCATTGAACCTGCAGGATGGGACAGGGGATGGCTTGTGGAACCTGGAGGATATTATGATTTGAACCACAGGTAATTTTTGATTGGACCATTCAGCCAATCTTACAGTCATAGAGATGTACAGCATAGAAACAGACCCTTCATTCCAACCCAGCCATGGCGGCAGGATATTCCAACCCAATCTAGTCCCACCTGCCAGTACCTGGCCTATCTCCCTCCAAACCCTTTCTATTCATATATCCATCCAAATGCTTCTTAAATGTTGCAATTGTACCATCTGTAAGATTGGCTGAAAGATCCAATCAAAAATTACAGGTGGTTCAAATCATAACATCCTCCAGGTTCCACAACCCATTCATGGTCTCATCCTGTAGATCAGATACCCCAACCCAATGTAGTCCCACCTGCTAGCACCCGGCCCATCTCCCTCTAAACCCTTCCTATTCAGATACCCATCCAGGTGCCTTTTAACTGTTGCAATTGTACTAGGTTCCACAACTTCCTCTGGCACCTCTTCCGTACATACACTATCCTCTACGTGAAAAAGTTGCCCCTTAGTTCTCTTATATATCCTTCTATTCTTACCCTAAACCTCGCCCTATAATTCTGGAAACACATACCCCAGGAGAAAGACTTTGTCTATTTACCCTATCCATGCCCCTCTTGATTTTATAAATCTCTATAAGGTCACCCTCAGCCTCCGACACTCCAGGAAAAACAACCATCACCTGTTCAAACTCTCCCTACAGCTCAGCCCTGGCAACATTCTTGTAAATCTTTTCTGAACTCTTTCAAGTTTCATAACATCCTTCCGATATGAAGTAGAATAGAGTTGCATGCAGTATTCCAAAAGTGACCTCACCACTGCCCTGTACAGCCGCAACATGACCTCCCAACTCCTGTACTCAATACTCTGACCAATAAAAGAATGTATACCAAGCGCTGCCTTCGCTATCCTAACTACCTGTGACTCTACTGTCAAGGAACTCTGTATTTCATTTGAAAAATTGCATAGACGGGTAGAGTGGCCCGAGGTCTTCTGGGTAATGCTAGTTCAGTCTAAGCTGGTAGGCAGAGCCAGTGAAATATTTGCAGCGCTGTCTGATGAATGGTCGAGAGATAATGCACATGTCAAACAGGCTGTTTTAAGTCCTTATGGATTGCTTATGAAAGGGAAGCCACTACAATTCCCTTTACCGTACCATCGCTATCTGTCAAAGCTCCTTCAGGTCTATATCCTCCGAATTGTTGAAACCTGCTCTTACCTTTGCAACTCCCATTATTTCCTAACATTGTTGTGTCTCTTAAACCACCCCTATCAGTTTAATCTCCTCCACTGCATACAACACTCCTAGTCTGTGTAATCTCTTCACATCCTTCAGTTTCTATATTCCTATGTATTGGTGTGATTGCTTTGTGGCCATTGTATTCTCGTTTATATCTGCAAAAGGCTCCGCTCACTGCAGTACATCCTAGCTCATAAGTGAATCTGGTCTCTTACAAGCTTCTCTACGACTCTCTCCTCCAGTATCTATAAGCTTCCCTATCCCTGTCGTAACTTGCAGCATGTACACCACTCTCTCTCTGACATACCTTCCAGTGCATAAACTCATCTCTCCTTCTAACTTTATCCAGTCTACAACTTCCTCCCTATCCGTGCAACATTATCCAGTCTATATCATCTTCCATGTGTTTGCAACATTCTGCAGTCCAGACCACCCTCCCTTTCCCTGTAATATTCTCCAGTCCATACCATCCTCCCTCTCACTGTGATATTCTCCAGATCCCACACCTGTTGTTAAATGTACGACATCCTGGAATCCTGTGAATGTTTCTACGCCCTGATCAACATAGTCCATGTAACAATCCACAACCCTATACACATCCCTCTCTCTGGAATATCATCAAAGACGCTTTATCTCTCTAACTTCCTCCAAGCAATAAAATGTTTTCTCCTGCGAACATTCTGTAGCAACTGTAACTATGTTTAACCCTGCAACATTGTCGCGCCCTCAAACTTCTCTCCCACTCTGTGGCCTCTATCCATCCCTCAAAGGCCCTCTCTCGGTGACACGTGCCATGCATTTGCAACAAGGCAGATGGAATGACAGCATTAACTGAAGGGAACAGATATGATCGAACTGTTATTGTGGAGGGGTGGCTGCAGAATGACCGTGGCTGGGATGTGATTATTGAGGGGTCGTAGGGATTTAGGCAGGATCAGCAAAAAACCAAACAAGGTCCTGTTTTGTTGTGAAGAAAGAATGCAGTCAGTGCATTAGTGAGAGAGCCAATTTAATCTGGGAATCAAAATATCGAGTCATTTTGAATGGACAGCTTCCAAATAGCAAGGGGGATCTGGAAGATCAAATCACAATCCATGCTCGTTGTTAAGTTGGTTGCAATATTTTCTTGGTGATAGTAGACAGAGGTATGTGGAGTGGTCAATTTCTGATTGGACGTCTGTGGCCAATGCTGTTTCACAAGGATCAGTGCTGCGATGTCTGTGTGTAATTTATATCTGTGATTCAGATGAAAAGGTCAGCAGTTTGAGTGGTAATTTTGCGGACGACATTTGGAAAGGCATGTAATGATTAGGGATAGTTAAGGGAATTGTGGACAGTGAGGAAGAGTGTTAAAGGTTGCAGTAGTATGTAGATCAGCTGGAACGCTGGGCAGAGATGTGGCAAATTGAATTACATCGGGACAGGTGTGAAGTGATGCATTTATGAAGCCAAATGGAAGAGAGTAGTACACTAATTGACTAGTTGGAAACATTGATAAACAGAGAGACATTGGAAGCAAATCCACAGCTCCCTCAAAATAACAACACAACAGGATGTGGTGATAAAGGAGGAGTATGGTAGGTTTCCCTTCATTGGTCACAGTATTGAGTACAGATGTTTGCATGTCATGTTGTGACTGAATGAAACTTCAGTCGGCCATGTTTGGAAGGTTGCTTGTCGTTCTCATCGACACACCATAGGAAGGGTGTGGAGGCTTTGGGGAGCGTGCAACAGAGGGTTGGCAGAATGTTGCCTGGATGAGAATGTGTTTACTGTTAGGAGGTTGGACGCAGTTGGATTGTTTTGCGTGAGTATCGGAGACTGAGGGGTGACCTGGTACAGGTATATAGCATTAGGAGAGACGTGAATAGTGTAGATAATTGGAATCCTTCTTCCAATGTAGAAATATCAAATATTAGGGCGCATCGGTTTAAGGTGAGAGTGAGAAGTTTTAAGTGAGATGAATGAGACCAGTTGTCTTTACCGAGAGGGTGGAAGCTGCTCAGGAGGTGGGAGAGGTGGAAATAAGAGCAAAGTTTTGAAGGGCATGTAGACAGAAACATGAACAGGCAGAGAATAGAGGGATATCGCCCATGTGCAGGCAGATGGGATTAGTTTAGAATAGCATCATTGTCAGCACAGCCATGGTGGGCCGAAGGGCCTATTACTCTGCTGTACTGTTCTAGTTTCTAACTTCACGGCATCTACCCTATCAAAGCCCCTCAGAGTCCTGGATGTTTCATTCAATTTCTTTCCCATTCTTCAAAATCCCATTCGGTTCAAGGGCAATCTACTCCACCTCTTCACATTGGAAAATCCCCCATCTCCAGAATCAGCCGAGTGAACCTTCCCTGGCCTGCCTCCAACACAAGAATGTCTTTCCTTAGGGCACACATACTATTCATTATAATCTAGGTGTGGTCTGACTTGTACCTTGCATCGTTTTAGCAAGACCCCCCTATTTTTAGACTCCATTCCCTTTGTAATAAATGACAACATTTGATTTGCCTTCTCTATGACCTGCTGATCCTGTAAGCTACCTGTTTCAGATTGATACACAACGATTCCCAAAATCCTTTGTGCAGTCAGTCTGAAACCAAACCTTGTTAGTCTGACATTAAGTCGGGAACGTGCTGGAATGTGTTTAAAAGGATATGACAATAATTGATAACTGGATGTTTAGAAACAAAGGGAGCTGTATGATTTTATAAAAGTGGAATATTTTTAAATCTTTTGGATTCTATATTTTGGTGTGACCATAAATGCAGAATAGATAAGGTTGGGGGAGGCTAGTTGCGGTAGAGGGATATTTGAAATTTCAGAAGCATTTTGACAAGTTTTCACAGGGGCAAATCTTAGCTCGTGAGAGAATAGGGCCCCTGAAAGGTCAATGAGGCTGTCTGTGTGGAATCACTGCTGATGGGTGAGATACTGAACACATATTTTGTTTTTGGATTTACTGTGGTGAAAGACATGGAAGCTCGGAAACTTGGGAAAATACATAGTGATGTCTTGAAAAGAGTGCACATTGGAGAACAGGAGGTGCTGGATGTCTTAAAATGCAATAAGTTAGATAAAACCTTGGGACATGGTCAGATGTATCCCAGCGCCTTGTGAGAAGCGAGGGAAGAAATTACAGGGCCCCTTCCAGAGATATTTGTTGCATCGACAGCTACTACGGACCAGTGAGACTGATGGCAGGGTGATAAGGTGTTGGACGAGATTCTGAGAGAAACGATCATCGTGCATTTGGAAAGGTAAGGACAGATTAATGATCATCAGCATGGCTTTGTGCACGGGGAATCATGCCTCAAACCTGAGTGTGGAGGTAGACAAGTGAGACGTCAAAGCAGAGCAGTACACGATGTCCACATGAAGGTTATCAAGGCCTTTGACAAGGTTCTGCATGGCAGACTGGATCGTAAGTTTAGATCACACATAACCAGGGAGCGCTCACTAATTGGATACAAAACAGGATTGACGGTAGGAGACAGAGCATGTTCATAGAGGGTTGCCACTCAAACTGCAGGCCTGTGACCAACGGTGTACTATAGGGTTCGGTGCTAGGTCACTGTTGTGCATCATTTGTATAAACAGTTTGGCTGATAGTACAGGAGTCATGGTTAGCAAGTTTGTGAGTGAGACTGAAATTGGTGATAATGTGGACAGTGAAGAGGGTTATCGAAGAGTACAATGGGATCAACACTACTGCTGGACCAGTGAGGTTAGGAATAACAGGTGGAGAAATCCAAGAAGTTGTATTGTGGTAAAGCAGACCAGGCTGGACTTGTACAATTAATGTTTGGGCCCTGGGTACTGTTGTCAATCAGTGACCCAGGGACGCAGGTACACAGTTTTTTGAAAGTAGCGTCACAGGTAGACAGGCTGGTGAAGCAGGTGTTTGGGAGGGTTACCCTTCATTGGGCAGAGCATTGAGAGTAGGAGTTGGGATGTCATGGTGTATCTGTACAGGACATTAGTGAGGCCTCTGTATAAACATTGTTGATTATCTGGTAAAAATCAACTTGTTCACGTATGTCCTTTAGTGAGGGATATCTGACATTCTTACCTGGTCTGGCTCACATGTGACTCCAGTCACACAGCAATATGGCTGACTCTGAGCTGCCTCTGGGCAATTAGCAGGAGGGCAATGTATGCTGGTCCAACCGGTGACATCCTCATGCCGTGAATGAATCAATGAAAAAATACATATGTCTATCCCTACCTTTGCAAACAGCTCTAGCTACAGCAATCCGTACTGGCTTTGTAATGTTGTTCAGGCCTTTGCCCCTCTCTGTAACACTCTCACCACCTCCAACACCTTCAATCCTCCCTGTTCCACTACTCTGATTAAACACTGACAATGTTTCCTCTTCCTACTGCACTCCTCCACATTTCTAAATGTTAGTTACTTCAGAATTGATCGGTTCTTTTTCATCTCTTAATCAAATCGGCCAAGACCGTCTGAAGTGGGGAAAGAGCATTGGGAAGGTGTTGAGCACCTCGAGACTTTCTGTGGGGAAAACGGGAATCCAGGAGAAAACAGCACAAGGAGCGCGCTGTCACACCTCCACCCCACCCACCCCCTTTCCATGTCCACCTTCTGCCTCAAGTGTAACAGAGGCTGTGGAAGGCCACATCGGTCTGCACAGCCAACTCCAGACTCCCCCATCCCCACTGAGAGTGGGAGAGAGTCAGCCTCATCTGTGAGCCACTGCCAAAGAGATGATGAGATAGGAAGGTTGAATCCCCTCACAATTATCCCAGTGTGTTTGTTACAAATTCAAATAATTCCCTGTTAATGCACTGTCTAATAATGTGCTATCACTCAGTATCTCTCCATCTGGTATCCCTCGCTGTGTGGGTCTATTTACTGCCTCTGTCAGCATTTCTCCCTCTTACAGATGGTCTGAGATCCTGAGTCAACAGAATTGTCCATTCCAGAGAGATGCAGCAGCACAGGCAAGGGATGGAGACTGGGATTATCGAGATCTCTGCTGCACTCAGTGCCACTCTGCATGTGTTCTCCTCATTGCATCAGTCTAATTTCCCATTCTGTCTATTTCTGTCTCATGCAGGTCATCAGGATGTTCCTAACTCCTGTCTCATCCATCACCTCATTGAAACTGGTTGGTCAGCCAGAGAGAGATGGAGAAGGAGATCTGGAACCTTCAGTAATTCCTGCAGTTGTTAAGATCGCTCACAGTAAACAGCACAGGGTGGAGGTAGTAGACTTCTATATTCAGACTTGGAAGACCGGACATAGATACAGAGCTGGGTAAGGAACAACAACATTCTAGGCTTCATTCCCACCATCTTGTGAGGGTCCTGCTTTCATCTCTTCTGTACTGGTCCTCAATGCGACAGCACAGGGGATCGCAGGCATCAATCCTGGCCTATGCTGTTTTAGTGATCTCTGTAATATTCTCCAGTCCCGATAATGCTTCCTCTGTTTGGAATCTCCTCTATGCCGCATCATTCTATGTGTCTTTGTCTCTGTCTCTGTCAGGTTCTCCAGTCCCTAACACCCTAATCCCTAACCTTCTGCAGTAGATACTAAATTCCTTCATCCCTGTAAACCCTAACAGGCCTGTCTATCCCTGTAAGCTTCTCCCACCAATACCACCCTCCATGTATTTGTCTTTAACCACCCCATCGGTACCTACCTATGTAACCTTCTCCAGCTCCTACAACCCTTCCTTAGCTGTGAAAAATTTGTAATCTCCTTATCCTTCTCCAATTCTTTGATCTTTATCTTGTTAAATTTCACCCTCATTCCCGACACCATACCCCTCCCGACCATAGGAACCTCTTTCAGTTTGTGCAACGCTCCCCATTTGTGTAACTGTCTCCAACCCAGTAACCTGGCATTCTCCATTGCCTTCCTATCTATGTAGCCTCCAGAGCCCAGAAGCCTTCTTATATCTGTAAATGTCTTCAGTCAAGACAACCTTCCATATCTCTGTTAGTATACACAATAATCTCCGAGATGAAACAGCCCCCTGTCTGTGCTTCTCAGTCTGCCTGCCTCTTCCTATCTCCATCCCTATCTCCAGAATCTAATCCAGCTCCCTCGATCTCTGTAAATTCCTTCAATCCCCAAATCCCTTTGTCCCACTGACATTCTTGAACAGATGTAACTCTGTATAACTCTTAACATGCTTGAGCCCCCGTAAGCCTCCCTATCTCTGTAAACTCTACTCTTCTGTTCAACCCCCCACTATTGAGGAATGACTCCCTGTATTCGCCATAAGGAAGATGGAATGACAGTGAACAGATATGATGGAACTGTCATTCTGGAAATGAAGCTGCAGAATGACCATCGCTGGGAAGTGAATACTGAAGGGTTGTTGGGATAGAGTCATAGAGTCTGAGAGATGCGCAGCATGGAAACCGACCCTTCGGTCCAACCCATCCACGCTGTGCAGCTATCCCAACCCAATCTAGTCCCAATAGGCAGACTAGGCAAAAAGCCAACACGTTATGAAGGAAGCATGAGGTTAATGCATTAATGAGACAGTCATGTAGATCTGAATATGAAAAGTAGAGCTGAGAATAAGCAAGTAGCAGCAACCTCTATCAGGAATTCTTTTGTAGGCTCCAAACAGTGATGGGAATGTCAATATAGTGACAGTCGGGACACTGAATGTACTTATGGCAAGGGCAATACAGTAACTGTGTGTGACAGTGGTCTCCATGCCGACTGATACAGCAACGAGCCTGTTGGATTGAATTTGTTGGTGTGAATATAAATGGCAGAATTGTAAGGGTGTACGAGGGGTGTACTGGTATAGGGGATATGGTGTATTTGAATTATCAGAAGCCTTTATGAAAGTTTCAATAAGGGCGAAAGAGTAACTTGGGAGAGAATAGGGCCCCTTAAAGATCAATAATGTCACCCATGTGTGGAACCAGAGGAGATGGGTGAGATATTAGATAAAATAGTGTTGTCAGTATTTACTGTGGAGAAAGACATGGAAGCTCGGGAACGTGGGGAAATAAATAGTGATGTCTTGGAAAGAATCCTCAACAGAGAAGAGAAAGTGCTGGAATCTTAAAACAAATAAAGGTAGATCAGTCCTCAGTAGCTCATTAGGTCGATCCTAGAATATTGTGGGAAGCTAGGGAAGAGATTGCAGTATCCCTTACAGAGATATGTATATTATCAACAGGCACAGATAGATGTTGGAAGTCTGGAGGTTGGCTAACGCTGTCCCATCACTGAAGGACTGCAGGGAAAAGCCAGGAAATTACAGCTCAGTGAGCCCAGTGATGGGGAAGTTGTTGGAGGAGATTCTGAGGGAAAGGACCTCCTTACATTTACAAAGGCAAGGGCTGATTCGAGATGGTCAGCATGGCTTTGTGAGTGGAAAACCACGTTTCCCAAACAGGATTGACTCTTCGAGGAGGTGGCCAAAGATAGATGAAGGCAGAGCAGTCAACGTTGTCTACGTGGACTTTAGCATCTAATCAAGAGGAAGAAGGAAGCTTACTTAAGGTCGAGGAAGCAAGGATCAGACAGGGTTCCAGAGAGTTACATTGGATGGCACGGTGTCTCAGTGGTTAGCACTGCTACCTCATAGCACCACGGACTCCATTTCGATTACAGCCTTAGGCGACTGTCTGTGGGGAGTTTGCGCATTCTCCCTGTGGGTTTCCTCCAGGTGCTCCGGTTTCCCCCCCACAGCCCAAAGATGTGCCAGTTTGGTGGCTTAGCCTTGCTAAATTACCCATAGTGTTTAGGGATGGGTAGGTCTGGTGCATTAGTCAGTGCAAATGGAGAGTAATAGGGTGGGGGAATGGGGCTGGGTTGGATATTGTTTGGAGGGTTGATATGGAGGTGTTGGGCCAAATGGCCCGTTTCCACACAGTAGGGATTCTCTGAAGGTACCAGGAAAGAACCAAGAGATGGACTTAGGGCAACTAGAAGGGTGCATGAAAAAGCATTGTTGGGAAGGATTAAGGAAAACCGTGAGGCATTCTCCATTTATGCGAGGAACAAGAGCAAGGCCAGAGTGAGGATAGGGCCGGTCAGGGATAGTGAAAGGAACTTGTGCCTGGAGTCACAGGAGGTAGGGGAGGTCCTTAATGAATACTATGCCTCAGTATTCACTGCTGAGAAGGGTCTTGTCGTTTGTGAGGACAGCGTGAAACAGGCTAATGTACGTGAACAGGTGGATGTTAAGAAGGAGGATGTGCTGAGAATTTTGTAAAAGATAAGGACAGATAAGTCGCTGAACCAGACTGGATGCGTCGAAAGTTACTACAGGAACCGAGGGAGTGGATTACTGAGCACCTGGTGATGACCTTTGCAGCCTCACTGTCCACTGGAGTCAGACCAGATGATTGGAGGCAGGAAAATATTATTCCCTTGTTCAGGAAAGGGAATATCCTGGGAATTGCACACCTGTCAGTCTTATGTCTGTGGTATGCAGATTATTGGAGAGGTCTCTGGGAGACAGGATTTATTATTCCTTGGAAAACCATAGTTTGATTAGAGATAGTCAGCATGGTTTTGTAAGGGGCAGGACATGCCTTACAAGTCTTATTGAATCTTTAGAGAATGTGACAAAACATCTTTATGGCTCATTCAGAAAGTATAGAGGCATGGGGTACAGGGAAACCTGTCTGTCTGGATACAGGATTACTGGCCCACAGAAGACAGAGGGTGATGATAGATGGAAAGCATTCATCCTGGTGCTCAGTGACCAGTGGTTTTCTGCAGGGAGAGGTTACAGGACCTCTGCTGTTTGTGAGTTTAGGAATGACTTGGACGTGTGATTAAAAGAGGGGTTAGTAAGTTTCCCAATGACACAAAGGTTGGTGGAGTGGTTGATCGTGTGGAGGGCTGTTGTAGGTTGCAACAGAACATTGACAGGATGCAGAGTTGGACTGAGAAATGGCAGATGGAGTTCAATCTGGGAAAAGTGTGAAGTCATTCATTTTGAAGATTGAATTTGAATGCAGAATACAGAGTTAAAGGCAGGATCTTTAGCAGTGTGGAGGAAAGAGGGATCTTGGGTTCCAAGTCCATACATCTCTCAAAGTAGCCACCCAAGCTGATTGGCTTGTTAAGAAGCAATATATTGTGTGGGATTTCATTAGTTTGGGGATTGAGTTTTAAAGCTGTGAGGTTATGCTGCAGCCCTATAGAGACCTAGTTCGACCCCACTTGGAATATTGTGTTCAGATTTGGTCCCTTCATTGCAGGAAGGATGTGGAAGTTTTAGAGAGGGTGAAGAGGAGATTTACCAGGTTGCTGCCTGTACTGGAGGGCATGTCTTATGAAGAAAGGTTGAGGGAGCGAAGGCTTTTCTCATTGGAGTGAAG
The DNA here is from genome assembly GCF_047496795.1 of Chiloscyllium punctatum. Taxonomy (NCBI): domain Eukaryota; kingdom Metazoa; phylum Chordata; class Chondrichthyes; order Orectolobiformes; family Hemiscylliidae; genus Chiloscyllium; species Chiloscyllium punctatum. The sequence goes on along the minus strand of NW_027309898.1, from coordinate 354,102 downwards.
AAGGATGAGGGGTGACTTGGTAGAGGTGAACAAGGTGATGAGAGTCATAGATAGAGTCAATAGAGAGAGATTTTTTTAACCCTCATATAAATAGTCATTACAAGGGGGTATAATTTTCGGGTGATTAGTTGATGGTTAAGGGGAGAATTCAGATGTAGGTTCGTTACATACAGAGTGGTGGCTGAGTGGAATGCACTGCCAGCGGTGGCGGTAAAATTAGATGCATTAGGGACATTTAATATACTTCTGGATAGGCACATGGATGATAATAAAATGAAGGGTATGGAAGTTAGAGTCGTAGAGATGTACAACATGGAAACAGTTCAGTCCAACCTGTCCATGCTGACCAGACATCCCAACCCAATCTAGTCCCACCTGCCAGCACCCGGTCCATATCCCTCCAAACCCCTACTATTCATATACCCATCCAAATACCTCTTAAATGTTGCAATTATACCAGTCTCCACCACTTCCTCTGGCAACTCATTCCATACACATACCACCCTCTGCATGAAAAAGTTTCCCCTTAGTTTTTTTTATATCTTTCCCCTTTCATCCATAACCTATGCCCTCTAGTTCTGGACACTCCAAACCCAGGGAAAAGACTTTGTCTTTTTTCCCTATCCATGTCCCTCATAATTTTGTAAACCTCTATAATGTCACCCCTTCGTCTCCGACGCTCCAAGGAAAACAGCCCAAGTCTGTTCAGCCTCTCCCTATTGCTCAAATCCTCCAGCCCTGGCAACTTCCTTGTAAATCTTTTCTGAATCGTTTCAAGTTTCCCAACATCTTTCCGATAGTAAGGAAACCAAAATTGCACGCAGTATTACAACAGTGGCCTATCCAATGTGTTGTACTGTCGCAACATGACCTCTCAACTCCTGTACTCAATACTCTGACTAATAAAGGAAAGCATACCAAACGCCTTCTTCACTATCCTATCTACCTGCGACTCCACTTTCAAGGAGCTATGAACCTGCACCTCAAGGTCTCTTGGTTCAGCAACACTCCCTAGGACCTTACCATTAAGTGTATAAGTCCTGTTAAGATTTGCTTTCCCAAAGTGCAGCACCTCGCATTTACCTGAACTAAACTCTATATGCCACTTTTATTTTTGATCTTATGGTCGGATAAAAGATTGGCATGTCATCATGGCCGAAGGGTCTTGTTCTGTACTGTTCTGTGTTCTACATGTCGGATGGTAAGCTGGGTAATTAGCTCAGATGAATGTAAAACGTTATAGCGTTCAGGAGGAGTTAGTCAACTGGACAGAAAATTGGGCTTGATGGTTGTAGACAGAGGGTTGTGGGAGAGCTGTTGTTTTTCTGACTAGAGGCATGTGACCAGCGGTGGAGTGGTTCCACTGTTGTTTGTCATTTGGATAAATGGTTTGGATGGGAATATTGTTAAGTAAGTTAAATAAGTTTTTTGGGTGACACAGAAATTGGTGGTAAACAGGACAGTGATGAAGGTTATCTGTGATACAACAGGATGGACAGTACTGCTGAGATAGTGAGCTGAAGAATAGCTGATGGAGTTTAATTAGATAAACGTGAAGTGTTCCATTTTGGTGAAACAAACCAGGGTGGGACCTGTACAGTTAATGTTCGGGCCCTGGGTAGTGTTGTCAGTCAGTGACCCAGGGATGCAGGTACACAGTTCTTTGAAAGTGGTGTCACAGGTAGACAGGCTGGTGAAGCAGGCGTTTGGGGTGGTTACCTCCATTGGGGAGAGCATTGAGCATAGGATTTGGGATGTCATGTTGTATCTGTACAAGACATTGGTCAGGTCACAATAAAAGCGTTGTTGATCAGTGGGAAGAACACATCTGGTTCACTGACCTCCTTTTGTGTAGACCATCTGACATTTTAAACTGGCCTGACTAACATGTCACTCCAGACCCATTGCAATATGGCTAACTCTGAGCTGTCCTCTGGGTAATTAACAGTGACTCCCACATCCCATGAATGAATAAATAAAAATACATATGTCCCTCTCTACCTCTACAAACCCCTCCAGCTGCAGCAAACTGTACTGGCTTTATAACATCGTTCAGGCCCTGACCACTCTCTGTAACACTCTTACCACCTCCGGCACCTTCACCTCTCCCTGTTCCATTTGTGACATTGAACCCTGACACTGATTCCCTTTCCCACTGCTCAACTCCTGCTGGCAGACCCTTTGCAATCCCTTTAACTCTTACTCCTAAAACACTCTCTCACTTCAGGATTTTAAGTACTTTTTGGTGATCTTCTAAGCCTCATAATCTAATATGATACATTTTGTCCTAAGTGAGGCGCCAGTGGGAATTTCTTGCTGAGGTTTTGTCTGTTTCAGTGTAATGTTCTTTTGTTGAGTGATTTACACTGTCCTTTCAAATGTTTTCCACTGTCCATTTACAGGCACATATTTCAATCTGTTTAGCCTATTTACCTTGGTCAGTTCTCCTCTCAAACCCATGTCACTGGCTGTTTTTGTTTCGAGTTGTAGCATGTCCTTCTGTGATTCACTTTAAAACTTTATATTACTTTAAACTGAACTTTATCACAATTTCCCTGAGTATCTCTCCAGGTGACATTACTCATTCAATAAGTTACATCACACAACGATCGCTCTGAGATAGTTATGTCCCTAGCCAGTTGCACAATTTATTATTCAAAGAAACACTGAAAAAAAAATTCTCTGAACTAATCTTCCAATATCACTGTTGTTAGTGTGACTGTCCCAGATTATGGGAATATTGAAGTTTCCCAAAATTATCACAAAGTGTTTGTTAAAAAATTCCAATGAGTTCCTGTGTAATGCAGTGATGAGAAATGGAATGCTGTTCGATGGCGTAAAACTGTTCTGCTGTTTGTGTCCTTGGCAAGTAGTAGCCAGAATTTACATTCAGACTGACTCTACTTCATGATCTGAGGTCAAATGATTTCTCTGTACTGCCTTTGTTATCCATTATTGTTAGCGTTACCCATTTTCCTGGGTTTCCACAAGGTTGTGATCCATTGAATATTTATGTCCACCTTTTGTTCGCCCTGTAACCACGGCTCTATGGTGTCTAAATTTCTTTTATCTCTGTGTCACAAATCAATCTACCATATTGAAGAGAGTTAAAAATCACACATCAGGTTATAGTCCAACAGGTTTAATTGAAAGCTTTCAGAACAACGCTCCTTCATCAGGTGAGAGTGGAGGGCTCGATCGTAACACAGATTTATAGCAAAAATTTACAGTGTGATGCAACTGACATTATACATTGAAAAATTGATTGTCTGTTAAGCCTTTCATTGTTTAGAATACAGTGATAGTTTCACTTCTTTCATGGGTAAATCACAAAACATTTTTTTAAAGTTGCATTCTCGGGTTAGCTGTTAACAATGGTGATAGCTAGACAATATGTTGAAGGTGTTAGCCCCCTGTGTTCTCTGTCTATGCCCTGATATTTAGATTGATTCTAATCTAAAAAGTGAGATAAGAGTTTGACATAAATTCATGCAGTTTTTGAGCTCAGAGTTCTCCATGAATGCATGCAGTTTTTGAGCAAAGTACAATGTAATTCTGCAAGTACAAATTCACCCCACAAAATATGTGTGTCTGTGGGTCTTTGTCTGTCTGTGTGTGTCTGTCTGGGTGGGGGCTGTGAGTGTGAGAAAGTGTGTGTGTAGGAAGTGCAGAGTGTCTTAAGTCTGTGAGTGTGGGAGTGTGTGTGGGTGTCTGTGTACCCGTCTGTGTGTACCTGTCTCCGTGTGTATGTGAGAGTGTGTGTGTGTGTGTGTGTGTGTGTGTAGGAATATCTGTGTGTGTCTCGTGCAATCGTGATCACCTGTAATGTGACATGAACCCAAGGTCCCGATTGAGGCCCTCCCGATGGGTACCGAACTTAGCTATCAGCCTCTGCTCAGCCACTTTCCTGTGCTGCCTGTCCCGAAGTCCACCTTGGAGGATGGTCACCCGAAAGTCCGAGACTGAATGTCCTGGACCACTGAAGTGTTTCCCAACTGGGAGGGAACCCTCCTGTCTGTTGATCGTTGTGCGGTGCCCATTCATCCATTGTCGGAGCCTTTGTTTGGTTTCCCCAATGTACCATGCTTCCGGGCATTTTTGCCTGCAATGTATAAGATAGACAATGTTGGCTGAGTCACATGAGTACCTGCCATGTCCAAGGTGGGAGGTGTTCCCACACGTAATAGTGGTATCTATATCCACAATCTGACACGTTTTGCAGTGTCCACCGTAACAGGGTTGTATGGAGTTGTCCTGAGGGCCATCCGCTTTATCCTCGATTACAACGTCTTCACTGTCCACTATGCCACCCTCCAGCCTTTCCAGCACATCACACATGGCTATCAATGGGACAAATATCTTTGCTCGGGGCTCCACGATGTTCTGTGATGCACTTAATCAGGTCCTGGGTTTTTCCATAGCTTTGTGTTTTAAAACCTTCTATAACATGCACTCTTTTCAAGTCATAGAGATGTAGAGCATGGAAACAGACCCTTTGGTCCAACTCGTTGATGCTGACCAGAAGATGTAAATAAATCCATCCCATTTACCAGCATTTGGCCCATGTACTTCTAAACCGTTCTTATTCATATACCCATCCAAATATCTCTTAAATGTTGTCATAGTATCAGTATCTGCTACTTTCTCTCTCAGCTCTGTGTGTATAAAAAAGCTGTCCCTTCAGTGCCGTTTAAACCTTTCCCCTTTAACCTTAAACCTATGCCCTCCAGTTTTGGACTCTCCAAACCCTGGGAAAATACCTTGAATGTTTGCCAAATCCATACCCCTCATGTTTATATAAACCTCTGTCAGGTCACCACTCAGTCTCCGATGCTCCAGGGAAAATAACCCCAGCTTATTCAGCAACAACCCTGGGAACATCTTGTAAATCTTTTCTGAACACTTTCAAATTTCACACCATCCTTCCTATAGCAGGGAGACTGGAATTACAGAGAACTCCAAATGTGGTCTAATGTATTACTCTTGTTCCCTGAGTTCCCCAGTCTTTGTCCACAGTACGTTCTGGAGGGAAAAATGTGTTTAAGGTCTTACCCATATCCTGCTGTTCCACACATCAGTGGTCTCATTGATCTTTAAGAGACAGCATTTTGTCTCGAGTTACTCTTTTACTCAATATATTTATACAATCACTTTTGGATTCTCCTTATCATTCTCTGCATGTACACTTTCTGCAATCCTGATTTCTACCCAAAGTGTATTCCTAAAGTCCCTGTGATCCTCAGGGATTCCCTTGATCCAGCTGGCTATACCTGACACGTGCCCCCTTTTCCTTGACCAGACCCTCAGTAGACAGCCAGTGTTTCCGAATGCTGTCAGCATTGACCTGCACACAAACAGGTGGTGATTGCTCAATTTATCTCACTTTTAAAATATTCCTCACTTGCCAGACTTCCCTTTCCCTGCAAATAGACTCCCCAATCACCTTTTGAGAGTTCCTGGCTAATATTCCTGGCCCCATTGTATAACTTGAACCTGTGGACCAGCCCTGTCCTTTTCCATCGCTATTTCCAAGCTAATAGACTTGAGTCACTTTGGCAAAATGCTTTCCCACTCACACCTCAGTCCCTTTCCCTACCTTAATTCCCAAGGGGAGGTCAGGTTTTGCCCCTTTCTCTTTTCAGGCCATTTACATATTGATTGGGAGTTTTCTGGAACACAATTACCAAATTCCTCCCTTGCAAACACTGAACACTGGCCGTTCCAGTCTAGGTTTGGAAAGTTTAAAAACCCCAACCATAACAGGCCTATTATTATGATTGATATTTGAGATCTCTTGATATATTTGTTCCTCAGTCTGCCACTGATTATTCGGGGTCAGTAAGACAATCGTGTCAGAGTGATGACCCATTCTTATTTCTCAGTTCCACTAACATAGCGTCGCTGGGTGATCCCACAGGAATATCCTCCCTAGGTACTGATGTAATGATTCACGTAATGAAAACCCACCACCACGCGTCCTCTCTTGCCTCCCCTTCGATGCTTCCTGTAGCATCTCCACCTTGAAACAATGAGCTGCCAGTCCTGCCCCTCCCTCAGATTTGTTTCTGTAATAACGATAATATCCCAGTCCCATGTTCCAATCCATGCCCTGAGTTCATCTTCCTTAGCTGTCAGCCCCTTTCATTGAAATAAATGCAGTTTACTCATCAGTTCCCCCTCCCCCATTTCCTGCTATGTTCTTGCCTGCCTTGTCTGCTGAAATTGCTGTCTTTAACTTGTGCACCAACCTCAATCTTCTTTCTGGCCTTATGACTGTTTAAGGTGCAACACCCTGCCAGATTAGATTATATCCTCTCAAGCAGCTCTATCTATTCGCCCCATCAGGATGTGGGTCCCCCTCCTGCTCCCAGTTCAGGTGCCTTCCCCACCCTGTCTACCTGTGCTGACACCTTCAGACATCCAGGGACTTGCCCACCAAGGTCCTGGTGTTACTCAGTTCTCCAGGAGAACCTACCCTTCATGATGTATATCCTTTGCTTATGAGACTTCCCACAGTGCATTACCTCACAGTGATCAGAGGTAAACTCCATCTGCCATTACTCAGTGTGTGTACAACTCTGAGTATGACTAACTTCATCCAGTCTCCCCAACCGTCCCTACCTGTAATTGTCGAGAGAATGCACAACCCTCCCTATTGCGTTAACCTCCTCCAGTCCCTCTCATGGACACCATCATCTATAAAGCTTCTCCTGTTCCTGACTATATTTTCCTCCTGTTCCAAAAAGCCCTTGTGAACTTTGTGACCTCGTCCAATCTCTGCAGTGCTCTGCATAATCAGCCTCACTGTGACTGGAATCTGGCTTCAATTCCAGCCTTGGCCAACTGTCTGTATGGACTTTGCATGTTCTCCCCCCGACTGTGTGGGTTTCTTCCGGGTGCTCTGGTTTCCTGCCATAGTCCAACATTTGCATGATACGTGGATGGGCCGTCATAAATTGACTGTAGTATTCAGGCAAGTGTGGTTTAGGTGAGTTCACCATGAGGAATGCAGGGTTTATTGGACAGGGAGAGGGATGGGTCTGGTTAGGATGCTCTTTAGAGGGGTTGGTGTGGACTTGTTGGGCCGAATGGCCTATTTCCAGACTGTGGAGATTCTATTCAGTTTATTGTCCAGTCCTGTCAACCATCCCTGTCTCTTGATCCTTGCCTCATCCCCAATACTCGAGGAGAAAGTGAGGACTGCAGATGCTGGAGATCAGAGCTGAAAATCATTTCCTGAAGAAGGGCTGATGCCCGAAAGGTCGATTCTCCTGTTCCTTGGATGCTGCCTGACCTGCTGCGCTTTTCCAGCAACACATTTTCAGCTCATCCCCAATACTCTCCTTATATGTGTAATCTCGAACAGTTTCTAAAACATTCCTTGCTGATGTAAGCTTCTCCAGTCCTTACCATGATTGCTATGACTGTCATCTCTTCCTGCTTTTAGAACCCTACCTATAACTGTTGACATTTGTTACAGCACTCCCAATCACTGTTCCATCCTGAAAACCCAAAAACCTTTATCTCTCTGTAAACCCATCTGGACTGTCTGTACTTCCTTTTGACAATCCCGTTCTGAGACTTTCTCTATATCAAAAAAGTCATTAAGTGTAGGTAACCCTTATTATTGTAACCTCCCTCCAGTCTTACAGCACTGAGGATCTGTAGAACCTCTTTTCAAACCGACAGCCATCTCTGTGTCTGTAATCTCCTCCAGTCCCCATAATACATTCTCTCTGAGCTCCTCTGTAGCCCGTTGAACACTCCCTAACACTGTCTGTATCAGTGTAACCTTCTCCAAAAACACAACCTTCCCTATCTGTGTTAATCCCTACACCAGTCCCTATCCCTCTAAGCTCCGTCTAACAACACAACCCTCCATGTTTGTGTATTCACCTTCAGTCCGTACTCACCCCCCTATCTGTGTAACCTTCTCCATGCATTTTTTGCTACAGTCTCTTCAACTGCCCTTTTAAGTTTAATATTTTCCAGTCCCGAAAACTCCCCTCTCTTTAACTTTCTCAGGCCACACATCCCTCACTATCTGTGACCTACTCCTGTTGGAGAACCCTCCCTCTGTGAACTGCTCCAACTCTTCAACTCTCCATAAGCTCCTGCAGCTCTTCCAGCCCTCCCTATCGACCAAACCTCTTCCAGTCCCTAAAACGCCATCAGTCTGTGGAGACCCTACCACCATCCCTATCTGTGTTATCCTCTCAGGTCTCTGCAACACTCCCGATCTGTAGATCCCACTCCAATGCCTGTGCTCCTCCCAGTCCTGTTCCTGCAAGACTCATTAACAATGTAACATCCTCCCGTCACTATCACCCACCCTGTCAATGTAAGCTCCTCCTGTATCTCCAAACGTTTACTCATCCCCATAATCTTCTCCAGCTCTTACCCCCATCTGTGTAAACATCACTCTCCACTCGAACCCTCCCTACCGCAGGAACTTCTTTCTGTTTGTGCTATGCTCCCTTATCTGTGAAACTGTCTCCAACCAAACGTGCTACTCAATCTCAAAAAAAGAATCCAGATTCGACAGCCTCAATGTCTAAATAACCCCCAGAACCCATGCATTCCTATATCTATAAACATGTTCAGTCACGATGACCCTCCATATCTCTTTTTGATCTGCCAGGTGATACACATCTTTTTATCTCTGTAATCTGCTCAGCTCCCTAAAACAGTCCCTGTCTGTGTAATACAGCCCTGGCCTACAAACATCATTATCCCTGTAAACTTCTCTATCCCTCCCAACATTCCCAACTCCATGAACCCGTCAGCCCTACAGCGCTGCATATTCCTTTAGCCTCCTATGGCTCTATGGTCCTCCTTCCCTGTTAAACCACCTCCAGTCCCCACATCCCTCCCAATCTGGGTCCTCTGCTCCAGATCAGACCATTGCTGTCTCTGTAAACACCTCCACTCCTGACAACTCTTCCCATTTGTGTAACTTCGTTCAGACCACATACTCTCCAGCTTCCTGAATTCTCTTCCTGCCATTGCAACCAAAACCACATGTTTATGTAACAACCTCCAGTGCTTAAACCTCCCCGACTCAGTAACCTCTTGAACTCTTAAGGAAACACATAAACTGTGAAACCTCTCATTTCCCTACAATCCTCCCTCCCTCCTGAAATGCCTTCATCACCACGAAAACTCACAATTACTGAAGCCTCCTTTTGGCACTGCAACCCTCCTAATGTCTGCAAAATCCTCCTGTCCTGATATTCCTCTCTATCTCTGTAATCCCCACCACCCTCCAGTGCCCTTCTGGGGAACATGGCAGAGGAGAGAAGATTTGTAGCGTCAGGACCATATTACAGAGGTAGAATTCTGGGAATTACAGATTTAGTCTAATGTTTGTGGTGTGCAGATTATTGGTGAGGACTCTAAAGAAAGGATTTTTGACAACTTGGAAAGACATAGTTAAATTAGAGACAGCATGGGTTTGTGAGGGGCAGGTCATGCCTCACAAACCTTATTGAATTCTTTGAGGATATGACAGAATACGTTGATGGCTCATTCAGAAAAGAAGGATGATTGGGATGCAGGAAAATCTGTCTGTCTGGATACAGGATTGGATGGCTCAGAGAAGACAGAGTGTGGCAGCAGATTGGCAGTATTGAGTCTGGAGCTCAGTGACCAGTGGGGTTCTGTAACAATCAGCTCTGGGACTCTGCTCTCTGTGATTTTTGTAAATGACTTGGATGTGGATCTTGGAGAGGGGGTTAGTACGTTTGCCAATAACACGAAGGTTGGTGCGTCGTGGGGAATGTGGAGGGCTGTTGTAGGCTGCAATGGGACATTGGTAGGACGCTGAGCTGGGCTGAAAGTGGCAGATGGAGTTCAATCTGGAAAAGTGTGAAGTGATTCATTCTGGAAGGTCAATTCTGAATATAGAATCCAGCGAAATACTTGGCATTATGGAGGAACAGAGAGATCATGGGGTCCATGTTCATAGATCCCTCAAAGCTGCCACGCACGTTGATAGGGTTGTTAAAAAGGCATATGTTGTGTTGGCTTTCCTTGGCAAGGGGATTGATTTCAAGAGCCGTTGAGTTTTACTGCATCTTTATAGCGACCTGGTGAGACCACACTTGGAATATTGTGTTCAGTTCTCGTCCCATCTTTACATGAAGGATGTGCAAGTTTTAGAGAGCGTACACAGGAGATTTACCAGGATGCTGCCTGGAATGGAGGGCATTTCTTATGGAGAAAGTGTGAGGGAGCTAAGGTTTTTCTCATTGGAGTGAAGAAGGGGGTGGGGTGACTTGGTAGAGGTGAACAAGGTGATGAGAGGCACAGAGAGAGTGTATAATCAGAGACTTGTTCTCCTATGGCATAAATGGCTATTACAAGGCGGCATAATTTTAAGGAGATTGGAAGATGGATAAGAGGATAGAGAATATTAGGTGGTTGGATGGACTGCCAATGGTGGTAGTAAAATTAGACACATTCGGGACATCTAATAGACTCTTTGACACACACATGAATAGTAGTAAAATGAAGGTATGTAGATTAGTTTGATCTTACAGTCGGATAAAAGGTTGGCATAGCCTCATTGCCAAAGGGTCTTGGGCTGAACTGTTGTGTGTTCTGTGTTCTGTCGAGTAAACTGGGTAATAAGCTCAGATCAGTGTAAAAAGGATATGGCATTCAGGAGGAGCTAATGAACTGGATACAAAAATTACTTGATGGGAGGAGACAGAGGGTGGTGGGAGACATGTTTTTCTGACTGCAGGCAAGTGACCAGCGGTGGAGTGGGTCCACTGTTGTTTGTGATTTGGATAAATGGTTTGGATGGGAATATTGGTTTCCTGGTAAGTAATTATTTTGGGTGTCACTGAAATTGGTGGTAACGTGGACAGTGAAGAAGGTTATCTATGATACAACAGGATGGACAGTACTGCTGGGATAGTGGGCTGAAGAATAGCAGATGGAGTTTAATTAGATAAAGGTGAGGTGTTCCATTTTGGTGAAACAAACCAGGGTGGGACTTGTACAGTTAATGTTCGGGCCCTGGGTAGTGTTATCAGTCAGAGACCCAGGGATGCAGGTACACAGTTCTTTGAATGTGGTGTCCCAGGTAGACAGGCTGGTGAAGCAGGCGTTTGGGATGGTTACCTTCATTGGGGAGAGCATTAAGAGTAGGAGTTGGGATGTCATTTTGTATCTGTACGAGATATTTGTGGGGCCACCATAAAAATATTGTTGATCAGGAGGAAGAACTCCTCTCGTCACTTACTTGCTTTAAGGAAGGGCATTAAATATTCTAACCTGGTCTGGCCAACATTTGACTCCCGACCCACAGCAATATGGCTGACTCTGAGCTAACCTCTGGGTAATTAGCAGTTGGGTCAAAGAATGTTAGTCCAGGCAGTGACACCCACATCCCAGGAATGAATAAATAAAAATCCATATGTCCCTCCCTACCTCTGCAAACCCCTCCAGCTGCAGCAATCCGTCCTGGCTTTGTAACACGGTTCAGACGCTGACCACTCCCTGTAACACTCTCACCATCTCCAGCACCTTCACCTCTCCCTGTTCCTATCGTGTCAATAAACCCTGACCGTGGTTCCCCTTCCCACAGCCCTCCTCCTGCGAGCAGACCCATTGTAATCCATTAACATTTACTCCTAAAACACACTCTGACTTCAGGATTTTAAGTACTTTTTGGTGATCTTCTCAGCCTCATAATCTAGTATGATTCCTTTTGATCTGAGTGAGGGATCAGTGGGAATTTCGTGCTGAGGTTTTTACTGTTTCAATGGATTGTTCTTTTGTTGAGTATTTTGCATTGTCCCTTCAAATGTTTTCCACTGTTCATTTACAAGCACATATTTCAGTCTGTTTAGCCTGTTTACCTTGGTCAGTTATCCTCTCAAACTCATGTCATTGGCTATTTTTGTTTCTAGTTGTAGCTTGTCCTTTCTGTGAGTCACTTTAAAACTTTATATTTCTTTAAAATGCACTTTATCACAATTTCCCGAAGGATCTCTGCAGGTGACATTACTCATTCACTAAGTTTCATTACACGGTCGCTCTGCGATAGTTATGTCCCTTAACAGTTGCACAATGTGTTTTTCAAAGAAACACTGAAAAAAAATGAACCGAAGTCCTATTCCAATATCAATTTTGACCGTGTGATTGTCCCAGATTATAGAAATATTGAAGTTTTCCAAAATTATCACAATATCTTTGTTAAAAAATTCCAATGAGTCCCTTGGTAATGCAATGATGAGCAATGGAATACTGTTCAGTGGCTAAAACTGTTCTGCTGCTTGTGTCCTTGGCAAGTAGTAATTTACATTCAGACTGACACTACTTCATGATCTGCAGCCAAATGCTTTCTCTGTAATGTCTTTGGTATCCATTATTTTTAGTGTTAATCATTTTTCCTGAGTTTCTGCAAGATTGTGAACCATTGAATATTTTTGTTCACCCTGTATCCATGTTTCCCTGATGTCTAAATCTCTTTTTTCTCCGTGTCACAAATCCATCTACGTTATTACAGTGACGTTGCCCATTAAAAAAACATAACTTACTCTTTCCCACAATCTTCTGTCACAAATCTTTTCGCTGATATACATTTTTAGTTAAACTCTGCCCCTTCCTGTTCCTTTCTGCTTGTCTTCAGCCACATTCCCATACTGTTCCATTGCTTCGCCTTTTCTCTTTGGATTTGGAAAGCTCCTTTCACCGGAACCCTGTCCCTGCATCCTCTCTGTCAGTTTAAAGCCCTGTCCATAAACCTACCGACATGATCAGCCAGGACCCTGGTCCCAGCACAGTTCCAGTGGGACCATCCGAATGGATTATTTATTAAATCAGGTATGGGATGTGGGTGTCTCTGGCTGACCAGCCTTTCTTGCCCAATCCTAGCTGCCCTTGAACTGAGTAACTTGCTTGGTTTTTGAAGAGGGTAATTGGGAGGCAAATACTTTGCTGTGGCTATGTCGTGCAGACCACGTGATGATGGGCAGATGTCCTTCTCTGAATGACATAGCAGCCTGGGATACCAGCAGCGGTGTTTGTGCAGTGTGTCCAGGAAGCTTTTCCAACTCAGTATGTAGATTGTCCGACCAGAGGGGAGGCCATATTGGATTTGGCACTTGGTAACGAACCGAGACAAGTAATGGGCTTGTTAGTGTGTGAACATTTTGGTGATGGTGACCACAATTCTGTGACTTTCACCTTGGTTATGGAGAGAGATAGGTGTGTGCAACAGGGTAGGTTTTACAATTGGGGGAAGGGTAAAAACGATGCTATAAGACAGGATCTGAGGAGCATAAGATGTGAACATAAGCTGTCAGTGAAGGATGTCGTGGAAATGTGGAACTTTTTCAAGGAACGGATATGACGTGTATGCACCTGTCTGGCAGTGAAGAGATGGTAGTGTGAGGGAACCTTGGTTGACGAGGGAGGTTGAATGTCTTGTAAAGAGGAAGAAGGAGGCTTACATAAGGTTGAGGAAACTAGGTTCAGACAGAGCGTTGGAGGGATACAGGATAGCCAGAAGGGAGCTGAAGAAAAGGATTAGGAGAGCTAAGAGAGGGCATGAAAAATCTTTGGCGGGTAGGATCAAGGATAACCCCAAGGCATTTTATGCGTATGTGAGAAAGATGAGAATGACGAGAACGAGGGTAGGTCCGATCAAGGACAGTAGTGGGACACGGTGTATTGAGTCGGAAGAGAAAGGAGTGGTCTTGAATGAGTACTTTTCTTCAGTATTTACAAACGAGAGGGACCATATTGTTAAAGAGGAGAGTGTGAAACGGACTGGTAAGCTAGAAGAGATACTTGTTAGGAAGGCAGATGTGTTGGGCATTTTGAAAAACTTGAGGATAGACAAGTCCCCCGGGCCTGACGGGATGTATCCTAGGATTATGTGGGAAGCAAGAGAGGAAATTGCAGCACCGTTGGCAATGAACCTTTCATCTTCACTGTCAACAGGGGTGGTACCAGAGGACTGGAGAGTGGCGAATGTTGTGCACCTGTTCAAAAAAGGGTATGGGGATAACCCCGGGAATTACAGGCCAGTTAGTCTTACTTCAGTGGTCGGCAAAGTAATGGAAAGGGTACTGAGGGATAGGATTTATGAGTATCTGGGAATGCACTTCTTGATTAGGGTGAGGCAGCACGGATTTGTGAGGGGTAGGTCTTGCCTTGCAAGTCTTATTAAATTCTTTGAGGAGGTAACCAAGCATGTGGATGAGGGTAGAGCAGTGGATGTGGTGTACATGGATTTGATAATGGTAGGCTCATGTGGAAAGTCAGGAGACATGAGATAGAGGGAAATTTGGCCATTTGCGTAGATAAATGGCTAACCGGTCGAAGTCAGAGAGTGGTGGTAGATGGTAAATATTCAGCTTGGAGCCCAGTTACAAGTAGAGTTCCGCAGGGATCAGTTCTGGGTCCTCTGTTGTTTGTAATTTTTATTAATGACTTGGAAGAGGGTGTCGAATGGTGGGTCAGTAAATTTGCAGATGATACGAAGATTGGTGGAGTTGTGGATAGTGAGGAGGGCTGTTGTCGGCTGCAAAGGGACTTAGATATGATGCAGAGCTGGGCTGAGGCGTGGCAGATGGAGTTCAACCCTGTCAAGTGTGAGGTGGTCCATTTTGGAAGGACAAATAAGAATGCGGATTACAGGGTTAACGGTATGGTTCTTAGTAAGGCGGAGGAGCAGAGGGATCTTGGGGTCTATGTTCATCAATCTTTGAAAGTTGCAACTCAGGTGGATAGACCTTATAAGAAGGCCTATAGTGTATGAGTGTTCATGAGCAGAGGGATTGAATTCAAGAGTCGTGAAGTGATGTTGCAGCTGTACAGGACCTTGCTTAGCCCACATTTGGAGTACTGTGTGCAGTTCTGGTCGCCTCACTTTAGGAAAGATGTGGAACCCTTGGAGACGGTGCAGAGAAGATTTACCAGGATGTTGCCTGGAATGGAGAATAGGTCGTACGAGGATAGGTTGAGAGTGCTAGGCCTTTTCTCACTGGAACGGTGAAGGATGAGGGGTGACTTGATAGAGGTTTATAAGATGATTAGAAGAATAGATAGAGTCAGAAACTTTTTCCCCGGGTACAACAAAGTGTTACAAGGGGACATAAATTTAAGATGAAGTGTGGGAGGTACAGTAGGGATGTCCGGGGTCGGTTCTTTACACAGAGAATGGTGGGGGCATGGAATGCGCTGCCTGTGGGAGTGGCAGAGTCAGAATCATTGGTTACTTTTAAGTGGCATTTGGATAGGTACATGGATGGGTGCTTAAGCTAGGAAAAATGTTTGGCACAACATTGTGGGCCGAAGGGCCTGTTCTGTGTTGTATTGATCTATGTTCTATCTATGTTCTATACATTTCATTGGGAACTGGAGATTTCTCCACCTTTCTGCCTGTGAAAACATTTAATACCTCCTCCTTATTGATCTTAACATGTTCAGGAACCTCAGCATCCCAACTGAAATCCCCAGCTACAATGCCTTTCTCCTGTGTGAATACAGATGGGAAGTATTCATTGAAGACCTCACCTGCTTTCTCTGGCTCCATGCACAGATTGTCCCTTTGGATTCTCACAGGCCTTCCTCTTTCACTGGGAATCCTCTTACTCTCACGATGCTGATAAAATGTCTGTGGCTTTTCCGCAATCGTATCTGCCAAATATATTTCATAACCATTGTTTGTCCCTCATTTTCCACAATCCCCTTGCACTCTCTATACTTGTGAAGGGCTTCACCTGATTTTATTGCACTGTATTTTCTTTATCAAACTCACGATATCACTTGATCAGTATTCCCTGGACTTGCTGCCTTTAATATTCACTCTTCAAGGAGCACACTACCCCAGCGTTCTCACTGCATCACTTTAAAATACTCCACTTTTCTAACATGGACCCAACTGCAGGGAGTTCCTCCCAGTCTATGTTTGCCAGATCCTCTGTAATGATCGTGATACTGATAGGAGGCACAGTTGTGAGGGGGACAGACAGGAGACTGTGTGCCTCCAGAGGAGAGCTCAGGATGGTGTGCTGCCTCCCAGGTACCAGGGTCAAGGATGTCTCTGAGTCATTATTGAACATTATGAAGGGGGAGAGTGAACATCCAGAGGTCATTGTGCACATTGGTCCACATCACAGAGGTAGTCAAATGGTTGGGGCCCTGTGAAATGAGTACAGGGAGTCAGATGAGAAGTTAAAAAAGCAGGATATTGACCTTAATGATCTTCAGATTACTCCCAGTGCCAAGTGCCAGTGAGGATAGAAATAGAAAGGTAGGCCGGATGGATGTGTGCCTGAGGAGCTGGTATAGTGGGCAGGGTTTTCAGTTCAGGGGTCATTGGGATCTCTTCTGGGGTAGAGGGGACCTGTACAAAGGGGATGGTTTGCACTTGAAGCAAAGGGGCACAAGTATCCCAGGGAGGAGATTTGCTAGTGTTACCCTGGAGAATTTAAACTAGTTTGGCAGGGAGTTGAGACTCTGAGTGAGAGAGGGACCATCGAAAAGTCAGGGGAAATACATCAGCCATCAAGAGCAAGTTACCTATTCAGGATATCCAGGGGTACAGTCGAGGGAGGAGAAAGATATCTAGTTTAAAGGGCATTTATTTCAACACACGAGGCCTGACTGGTAAGGCAGATGGGCTCAGAGCATGGATTAGCTCTGGGGACTGGGATATTATAGCCATAATAGAAACATGGCTGAGAGAAGGGCAGGACTGGCAGCTCAGTGTTCCAGGATAAAGAAACTACAGGTGTGACAGAAGGACAAGTAAGTGAGGACGGGAGTTGTCCTTTTGATTCGGAAGGACATAACAACTGTTCATCAAGACAATTCTGATAAGCAGTCATCAAATGAGGCCATAAATTTAAAAGTTAGAAACAAAGAGGGGATGATCAGTCTGCTGGGATCATGTTCTCGACCCTCAAATAACCAGCAGGTACGAGAGGAGCAAATATGTAGTGAGTTTGCAGGTACCTATAAAAATAATAGAGTAGTATTGGATGGAGATTTTAACTTCCCCTGGATTGACTGGGTCACCCAGAGTGTAAAAGGCCCGTACTGGGTGGAATTTGTAAAATGTGTCCAAGAAGGTTTCCTCAATCAAGACGTAGAGGGCTCTATGCTACTCAGGCGGGTGCAACACTGGACCTCTCCACAGAAAACCAGGCAAGTGACTGAAGTATCTGTCGGAGAGCACATTGCGTCCAGTCACCACAACTGTCTTTGTTTTAACATAGTTGTGGAAAAAGATCAGGCAGGTTGACAGATTTAGGTCTTAAACTGGAACTGGGCCAATATTGGGGCCATTCAGCAGGATCGAGCAGGGGTTGATTGGGTGAAGGTAAAACTCACACGACACTAGGGTATAGTCTAGATGGTTTACAGAGGAACCTCAATTATCTGAACGAGATGGGCGGGCACTATTTCGTTTGGTTAATTGATTATTCGGTTAATCGATTCAATACCTTTCCTCTGGGCTCGGTGTTTTCAGTTCAGTCTGCTCCCTGTTCAGGTGACTAGGCAGCAGCAAGCCATGAGTGAGCCCCCACACCCTGTCAGACCCCAAAAACACACCCCGCTCACCTCCAAACCCATCCAACACCGCCCCCACCCGACTCTCAACGTCACCGACCCAACAGCAAATCCTGCCCCCAAAACCATCTGATCCCACTGTAGGGGGTAGTGTAATTTTTAAACGGTTAGCTGCCTTTTGGTCTTTTCTACCTCATATTAAACACAAGCAGACACTCGAAACTGTTGCCGGACCTCCCCCACGTTTATATGAATGAAACAGTTGTAACAGCTTTCCTCGATAGTTGAGAGGCCGCCCTTAACCACAGTTGTACAACATCATCCATATAAGGGAAGAATGGGAAGCTCAAACACTGATTGGCCAAGTGAATGATAAAAGAATCGCAGGCACCAGAACCCAAAAAAGGAAAACAGTGCGGAATCCGAGCACTCGTTGGTCAAGGCAGCAGTAGTAAACCCAGCCCACATATACATGTATATAATGTGTGGAGATTACTATGCGTGTGTGTGTGTACCTTTGGGAACAGCACCCGACTTTGCAAAGTTGAATGAAAAGTTTTGGACTGACTCCTCCGTGTCTTTGTTCCTGGGAAGGGAAATGAAAAGTGCCGTAGATGGGGCTGGATAGCCACTTATCTCGCACAATTGGGGGCTCCTCCGGGATGAAATAATTATTGCCGGGGGGGGCAGTCTCTTCGGCTCACGGATCAAGCCTGATTACAACAAAGACGCGTCTAGTATATATTTATACTTCTCACTGATCGGCTTGGTCCGTTGGCCGTCGGCCAAGGGACGATGTGACCCGGCTCATTTAAAAATAATTTTGAATCCTGGAAAAGGAACACACGGACGAGTGCTGGGACGACCGGTTAGTGACTATACACGGGGGTACACACATTTAAAAAGGCCAGACAACTCCGTGCACGGATCAAGGTAAGAGATTCTTTTGTTCTTCCTTGTTGGCCGCGTGGTTTTGACGGTCATCTGTGAAAACGCTTTGGGCGTTTAAGACCAGGACTGAAGATAAACCACGGGAAATTGTGGTTTTGACGGTCATCTGTGAAAACGCTTTGGGCGTTTAAGACCAGGACTGAAGATAAACCACGGGAAATTGTGGTTTTGACGGTCATCTGTGAAAACGCTTTGGGCGTTTAAGACCAGGACCGAAGATAAACCATGGGAAATCAGACTTCTAGATTTACTAAGGAAAAGTCAGGGAAGACTGCAAATGGGAAAGAAATACCCCCCGATAGTCCATTAGGTCGGAAGTTAAGTCTATGGACGGACAGTAGTAGAACGAAGGACTTAAAGAAAGAGACCATGATAAAATATTGTTGTTTTATATGGACCAAAGAACCTATCCGCGCCCCCTCGGTAGTTTGGCCCGAGTATGGGTCTGATGAAGACTGGGTGTGTCAAATCCTAAATGTATATGTTAACAGAAAACAACCGTTTGACCCAGAGGAGAGCAAATATGCCGCCGCCTGGTTGGCGGGAGACGGCGAGAGTCCCACGCGTCTCTATCCTCTGACTCCCCAAACAGACCCGAGGAAACCCCAGAAGTCTTGGGACATCCTCACCGACGGTTTGCCACCGTCTTCCCCGCCCCCGTATATACCACCCGCGCACGACCAGGCGTCCAGCGCGGACCTCCCTCCTGCGATGGATAATTCCGAGTCCCAGCAGGCTACGACCAGTGAGGAAGGGACTGCTGGGGGGTGTACAGGAGGGGGCACAGAACTCACCCCAGGCACTAGGAAATCAGTCCGACTCGAGATGCGGAGAGGTCGAGAAGAGGGATTGAGAGCTGGGAGGAGTGATAATATTGAACAGCTGAACCCCTTACGAGAGGTGCCGTTTGGGAACGAACGGACCGGGTTTGTAGTACAACCTTTAAATTCTGGGGATATCCGGCAACTCCGTAATGAACTACCCCGTCTACTGGACCACCCCGTCAGTGTGGGAATACAACTGGACCAATTTCTGGGGCCCAGTATATAACATGGGCTGAACTGCAGGCCATGATGAGAATACTATTTAATTACGATGAAATTGTTATGATCCGGAATAGTGCAATGGCCATTTGGGATAGGGAGCATCAGGACGGCCCTCAGCGTGGAGAGCAGAAGTACCCCTTAGAGGACCCCCGGTGGGATCATAACGACGCGGGGGGAAGGGCCAATATGACAGACCTCAGAAGCCTGATAATCAGGGGAATCCAAACCTGCGTGCCCAAACAGCGGAATTTAGCAAAGGCATTTGAAGTTGGACAGAAAAAGGATGAATCCCCGAGTGAGTTTTTAGACCGTTTGCGGGAGTCCATGCGAAAGTATTCAGGTTTAGACCCCGATGGGGAAATAGGCAAGAGCATGCTTAAGGTGCACTTTGTGACTAAGTCATGGCCTGACATTCAGAAGAAATTACAGAAAGTGGAGGATTGGGCTGAAAAGGATGTTGCAAAATTATTACGGGAAGCACAGAAGGTGTACGTTCAGAGGGATGTAATAAGGGAGAAACATAAGACAAAAATGATGGTGGCAGCCGTACGGGAAGCTTGTAAGTCCACCGGAATGGGGGAGGGAGATTCTGGGGTGGAAAGAGGAACGTCGAAGAAAAGTTGGAGAGGGAGAGAAGCGAGACGGGGCAGAAGTGAGAGAGGAGGATCTTATGGAATTGAGCGCCCTCAGAAGGCTGGATGTTACCATTGCGGGAAACTGGGACACTTCAAAAGGGATTGTCCCGAGTTTAAAAGGGAAAGAGAAGGGATGTATGAAATGGAGTGTGAACAAATGGATTAGGGAAGTCAGGGGAGGATCGGAACACGGGCCTACCAAGAACCCCTGGTAAATTTACGGGTGGGCCCATTTAGACAAGATGTTACCTTCTTAGTTGACACAGGCGCTGGCAGGTCCTCAATTCCCCTCCATCCGAGGGGGGGTTGGCTTCCAAGCTAAAACATTAAACATTTCAGGAGTTAAGGGTGGGGTTTTTAATGCGAAAATATTCGAACCACAACCCTTGCGGCTGGAGGAGGAGGAGCTCCAGGTGGAACTCCTTCACCTCCCCCATCTTCCCTATGGGTTGTTGGGACGGGATTTGATAGTCCGTTTCGGATTGCGAATAGAAGTGGGAGAAGAGGAAGAATTAGCCGTTACCATGTCATACCTTAGTGAGTCCCGATTGACAGAGATAGACCCTAGGGTTTGGGTCGCCAAAGGGAACCGGGGGGGACTCGCAATTCGACCTGTGGAGGTAAAATTAAAGCCCCAGAGCCCCGACGTCAGAGTGCGCCAATACCCCATCTCTTGGGAAGGGAGGCAGGGCCTGAAGACAGTTATGGAAGACCTAATAAAAGATGGATTGGTAGAGCCCTGTATGTCACGATACAATTCCCCAATCCTGCCGGTCCGGAAGTCGGATGGGAGCTACCGAATGGTCCAAGACCTAAGGGAGGTAAATAAAATTGTCCAAGTACGGCACCCTGTGGTACCGAACCCATACACTATTCTGGGGCGAATTCCCCCGGACCACGGCTGGTTTAGTGTTATAGACTTAAAGGATGCCTTCTGGGCGTGTCCCCTGGACAAGGACAGTAGGGATCTTTTTGCTTTTGAATGGGAGGATCCTGATACTGGCAGAAAACAACAGTACAGGTGGACCGTACTCCCCCAAGGATTCACTGAGTCCCCGACTCTGTTCGGGCAGATTCTGGAACAATTATTGGAGGGACTAACCTTGTCCCCGTCCCTTAAGCTTATACAATATGTGGACGATCTCCTTTTATCCGGACCGGCGGAGGAGGACGTCCTACTTGGGACTAATGCCCTGTTAAATTACCTAGCTGAGCAGGGTTTAAGAGTGAGTCAGAAGAAGCTCCAATATGTTGAGAAAGAGGTTAAGTACCTGGGACACTTGATAAGCCAGGGACAGAAACGAATAAGTCCGGAAAGAGTGCGGGCAATAATCGAACTAGGCCTCCCAACGACCAAGAGGGAGTTGCGGAAGTTCTTGGGACTCTTAGGCTATTGTCGGTTATGGATAGACGACTATGCCCCCCTTACTAAAGACTTGTACCTAAAACTCATTGAGGAGGCACCCAACAGAATAAAATGGGAGGAGGAGGAGAAAAAGTTAATTGGAATCCTAAAAGAAAAATTGATGGCCGCACCTGTTTTAAGCTTGCCGGATTTTAGTAAGACATTTCGCCTCTTTGTGAACTCCAGAAAGGGAACCGCTCTTGGAGTATTGACCCAGGACTGGGGGGGTAAAAGGAAGCCCGTGGCTTTCCTGTCAAAAATTCTGGATCCAGTCTCCCGAGGGTGGCCGGAGTGTGTCCAAGCGGTGGCAGCCACGGCAAAGCTGGTAGAGGAAAGCAGGAAGTTGACTTTCGGGGCCCCCTTGACAGTCACTACTCCCCACCAGGTTAGAACTATCCTGAATCAGAAGGCCGGGAGGTGGCTGACTGACTCGAGAATTCTGAAATATGAAGCCATATTGTTAGACCGAGAAGACCTCCGAATAGAAGTCGGGGGCAGCCAGAACCCGGCGGACTTCCTTTGGAAAGGGGAGGGCGAGGAGGAACTGGAACACTGCTGTTCAGACATAATAGAGTACCAGAGTAAAGTGAGGGAAGATCTGAGGGATACCCCCTTACATGCAGGAAGGCGGTGGTACATTGATGGGTCCTCTCGAGTGATAGATGGGAAGAGACACAACGGTTATGCAGTCATTAGTGAGACTGGTTGGGAATTAGTGGAAAGTGGACGGCTACCGAATGCCTGGTCCGCACAAACGTGCGAATTGTACGCCTTGCACCGAGCTCTGAGGAATTTAAAGGGAATAGCCGGGACAATCTACACTGACTCTAAGTATGCCTTTGGGGTAGTACACACCTTTGGGAAGATCTGGAAAGAAAGGGGAATGATAAATAGTAGAGGAAAGGAGTTGGTCCACGAGGAACTAGTAGCCATGATCTTGGAGGATTTGTTGCTGCCACAAGAGATTGCTGTAGTACATGTGAAAGGACACCAGAAAGACGATAAAATAGAGACCCTGGGGAATCAATTGGCAGATGAACAGGCAAAATTGGCTGGGATGGGGAAGGAAGTAATAAACTGCCTGGTAAGGATTCCACAGATATCCGAAATTACCGAAGTGCCCACGTTTACTGACAAAGAAGAAACTCTTCTCGCGTCTCTGGGGGGTACAAAGGATAGGGAAGGCAAGTGGACCTTACCCGATGGCCGCCAGCTACTAAATCGACCGTTGACGCGGGACATTATTGCCCGTTTACACCAAGGGGGTCACTGGGGCGCCCAGGCACTGTGTGATGCCTTCCTGCGCCGATATGCTCACCCTGGTCTGTACACGGTAGCCAAGCAGGTCACAGGAGATTGCATAACGTGTCGAAAGATTAACAAAAGGGGGCTGCGGCAGCATGCAAGACAAGGGGGTAGGAGTCCGGCCTATAGGCCGTTTGAGTATATCCAGGTAGATTACACTGAGCTCCCCCCCATAGGTCGCCTGAAGTATCTATTAGTAGTGGTAGATCACCTGACAGGATGGGTGGAAGCTTTCCCCACTACCACGGCAACGGCAACTCAGGTTAGCAAGATTCTACTCGAGCAAATCATCCCACGATTTGGGCTACCCCGCGCTATTGACTCTGACCAGGGGAGCCACTTCACCTCGACCATCCTCCAGAATGTAGTGCAAGCAATGGGGATTGACTGGGATTTGCACACCCCCTGGCATCCCTCCTCCTCGGGCAAGGTCGAAAGAATGAACCAGACCATCAAAAAGCAGCTAACCAAACTCACTAGTGAAATCGGCCTGCCTTGGACCAAATGCCTACCCCTTGCCCTGTTGCAAATTCGCACCCAGCCAAGGCGGGATTTGGGCGTCTCCCCTTTCGAAATGTTATTTGGCCTCCCGTTCCATGGGCCGAAGGGGGAACCTCCTGTATTTGAGTCTCGGGATATGTTTGTGCAAAAATATGTGGTGGCTCTGGGGTCTGCTCTATCTCGTTTACGCCAACAGGGACTTTTGGCACAGACGCCGCCCCTCGAGTTTGCGGTGCACACCGTCAAGCCGGGTCAGTGGGTCCTGATTAAAAGCTGGAAGCAACGTACCCTCGAACCAACTTGGGATGGTCCCTTCCTGGTACTTTTGACGACCGAAACGGCTGTCCGTACGGCCGAAAAGGGCTGGACACATTACACTCGAGTCAAGGGACCAGTGCCACAACCGACGGAGGACGAACGAACCTCTCTGACCAAGGCATCTAAGGAACAGAGACCCTGAGAACGAACTAATCGGACTTTGGCGAGTCTAAAGGAACTGTGCCCTCGGGCTACGGGTGTCGCGACAAAATGCGGTCAATCGTATTGTTAACTTGCTATGCCATTATCCTTGGGCTGGGTCATAGTGTGCGTGTTACCCAATTTGGCCTCCGGATGAAACAAATAGAGGACCGTCAGTGGTTCACCATCTCCGTGCTTGCCAACCAATCAACACAGACACTTAGCTTAGACCTATGTGAGTTGGTGCCCTGTAGGACTAAAAGTCAACTGAATCAAACTAAGCAGAATCTAGAGAGAGAAAGGGGATTCCAGGGTCAGACGTTAGTATTACAATTGCATGGTAGGGAAGGCCTAAGTAGGCCTCCAGCCCCCGGGGTCCAGGCTATGGTGTCAGTTGTCCGTGATCCCATCACCCCTGGACGGGATTGTGGGCAGAATCAGTGCAATCCGCTCTATCTGACCATAAAGAACTTGGAAAAGAACGGGGCGAGCCTTAATAGAACAATACTGGGTATTAGAGTTGGGGGCCAGGCAGGATGGGGGGGGATGCAACTGTGCTGCACGTATATCACGGTCATTGAAGCTGAGTCTGGGGGCTCATCCACCACTGATAAGCAGGAAAAGGTTAGAATAATTGAGACGACGGATTTGGAAAAGACCTTTGAAATAGAAACGGGATACGGGGAGGCGAATGCCTGGATGGAATGGGTCAAATATACTGTGAGGAGCATAAAAAAGAGTGATTGCTACGCATGCACGAGTGCCCGCCCTAACCCTCAGGTGGTCCCATTCCCGCTGGGATGGGAGAAACACCCACGAGCCATGGACTGCATGATAAGGCTGTACCAGGACCGAGAGGCCTGGAACGACCCCACTTGTCGACCCTTGAGTTTGAAGTTTCCCCCCGTCAGGTCTGAGGGGGCGCCCCGCCTGCCATCATTCTCAGGGGTAACGGGTACGCACCAGGCCTGCGTCTCTCGGACGGGACTACAGTGGGACGATGATGTGGGGACATTTGACAAGTGCAGCGGATCAATTCGGCTGGTCAATGAAACTACCGGGGGCGGGAATTACTCCCACATTCATGTACCCAGGGCAGACCTCTGGTGGTACTGTGGTGGGAGGGTTCTGCGACCGACCCTGCCCCAAAAATGGACGGGCACTTGTGCAATCGTTCAATTGGCCATCCCATTCACTCTGGTATTCGAAAAACAAGAGCGACCCCGTTCTAGTGGAAGAACTGAGAGAGCTTTGGAGACCTCTTTCGATGATAACATATATTTAGATGCCATCGGGGTCCCCAGGGGTGTTCCTGACGAATACAAGGCTAGGAACCAGATAGCGGCGGGTTTTGAGTCGTCACTGTTCTGGTGGGTGACCATCAATAAGAATGTGGATTGGATTAATTATATTTACTACAATCAGCAGAGGTTCATTAATTATACCCGGGATGCAGTGAAAGGAATAGCAGAACAACTGGACGCCACTAGTAGGATGGCGTGGGAAAATAGGTTGGCCTTAGACAAGATGTTGGCAGAGAAGGGGGGTGTTTGTGTCATGATAGGCACTCAGTGCTGCACTTTCATCCCCAACAACACAGCCCCTGATGGGTCCATCATCCGCGCCCTGGATGGACTCACCACATTGGTGGACGAACTGGCCGAAAACTCGGGCATCGACTCTGGCCTCACGGACTGGTTGGAAGCTTGGTTCGGTAAATAGACGGGGGTGGTCGTTCCCTTTCTTGTCTCATGTATAGTGGTGGCAGGGGTACTCACTGCCCTTGGGTGTTGCGTTATTCCCTGTGTCCGGGGATTAACTCAACGACTGATCGAAACCGCCCTTACTAAGAGGGATGTTCCCTATGGGCAGGTTGAACGAATAAATCTCGAGATGGAACAACGTGAATCCCTCTTGGGCGGGGATAGTATTAGAGACGGGCAGTTTGATGAACAAGCTCGGGAGTTATTAAATGCCCTGGAGAAGAAACTTACGGTTGAAAAATTACAGGCCGTAAGAAAAGACACGGGGGATTTGTAGGGGGTAGTGTAATTTTTAAACGGTTAGCTGCCTTTTAGTCTTTTCTACCTTATAGTAAACACAAGCAGACACTCGAAACTGTTGCCGGACCTCCCCCATGTTTATATGAATGAAATAGTTGTAACAGCTTTCCTCGATAGTTGAGAGGCCGCCCTTAACCACAGTTGTACAACATCATCCATATAAGGAAAGAACGGGAAGCTCGAACACTGATTGGCCAAGTGAATGATAAACTAATCGCAGGCACCAGAACCCAAATAAGGAAAACAGTGGGGAATCCGAGCACTCGTTGGTCAAGACAGCAGTAGTAGACCCAGCCCACATATACATGTATATAATGCTGGAGATTACAATGCTTGTGTGTGTGTATCTTTGGGAACAACACCCGACTTTGCAAAGTTGACTGAAAAAGTTTTGGACAGACTCCTCCGTGTCTTTGTTCCTGGGAAGGGAAATAAAAGTGCCGTAGATGGGGCCGGACAGCCACTTATCTCGCACATCACTGAGTTCACCAAGTATGTGAAATGATTGAAGGCATGACTGAACAGAAGTCCAGCTGTGGCTAGAACCGCTCTCAGACGTGCTCCAAAAACATGAGCAGCAACTAGACAGCCTTGGAAACAGAACATACAATGTCAAGTGCCGAACTGCATTGACAGAGACTGCGATCAATTCCTCTCGGGAGAGGATCATCCCCCTTGAAATACAGGTCCATACCTTAACTGAACAAGATGACCACCTCGAGAACAGGGAGAGGACGAAGAATGTTCGCATCGTCGATCTGCTGGGCCAGACGGCAGGTGGTCAGCTTTGATCTGGCTGCTGTGATTCCTTCACTTCGAAGCTGAAGTTCATTGGGTTACGGCACGGTGGTAAGACTCAGACCAACGCCTTTGCCCTATCATGTGCGGTTACATAGTTACAGGGATAAACAAAGACTGATGGAAGATCAGTGTGGTTTCTGATGGCTTTAATTCACGAGAGCTCCAGGATTATGTTCTTTTATGACTTTTCAGCATCGGTGATTCAGGAAAGAAAATCTTTTGATGATATCAAGAGAAGAGTAAGGGAACTCGGGATTCAGTATTCCTTATGTTCCCAGCGGTGCTCTGTATTGTTTTGAATGGGTCAATGAACTCGTCTCATTCTCCAGAGAAAGGGAAAACTTTGTGGATATTTTAAAGAAAGCTGGATGTTTAGATAATCATGTTTCTCCCTTAAAGAAATTTTGTTGGATTTTTCTGGTATTAACCAGTGTTAAATTATAGTCGGGGATGGGTAGAGTGCACACTTTTAACTTCTTCATTAGGATTACTACTTGTTTTCTCTTCCTTTGCTTGTGTCGGAGGTGTGGCTCAAGCTGGAGGGAGTTACAAAAGTAGTTGTGATGACAAACTGCTGACCTAAGGACGGTTGAAGCCTGGTTTTTGTTATCAATTGCCCTGAATGCCATATTGGTAGGGGGGAGAAGATAAAGTTTTGGGATATGTAAGTGCCCCCAATGGGCGGGGTAAATTTCCATATAAAGTGTCATTGGCACTTGGGATTTTGTTTTGTTCATTGTTTTTTTTATGTGTTTAGCTTTGGAAAGTTTTGCGAGCTTGTTAGTTGTAGTAGTAATAGTTTGTATCATTTTTAGGGTCGCTGAGTGTTTTATCATTAATGCTCAGCGATGTGTAATTCGATGTGAAACTCTCTCGAATTCAAATGTTGCTGCAATGTGTTATGGATTATTATGTGGTTAAATGGTGTACCTGAAACATTAAGGGCAGTGATCTGCCAGTCAAGAGGAAAAATGTAATTTCTCGTCTTAAAATCAAAGAGGGTGGACGTTGTTCTATTGCAGGAGATGCACCGTGATGACAAGGAACATTTGATGTTCCAGCAGGGCGGCGTTGATCGGGTTTATTTCGCGTCTTTTATTACTACGAGTAGGGGAAAAGTCAGAATGGATAGTAAGAATCTTCCATTTAAATCACTAGATTGTATTAAACACTCATGGAAGGATCAAAATCCTCAAAGCCTTGAACTATGGGAATTAATACAGTGTTTTGAATTGCCACCCAGTGCACCCGCTTAAAATCCTGGTAGATGCATTTCCCAAATTAAGTTATCTTGCATCGTGGCACGTTATTGTAGAGGATATTTCAACGGTGGACAGAATGTCCAAAGGTCCCCAATACCCTCGTTATAATGTACGTAATTAGTGGATTTGTGTGCAGAATCAGAGCTGGTGGATGTCTAGAGGCAGTTCTACTTCACAAGTAGAGATTTTATTTTCTTCTTGAACCTGCATAAGTGGCACACGAGGGTTGATCTCTTCCCCATCCCTGAAACAATCTTAGGTTCGCTGGCATCCTGCACAATTGGGAATATTACCCCAACATACTTGCTCCAGAAATGGGATAGAAGTGACATAAGATTATGTTGTTTGCAGATGAATGTCTTATATTTTTGTCAAATCCAGCAATTTCGGCAGCTCATGTGATGCAATGCATTAATTCGCTCGTCACCTTTTTGGGCTTTAAGATTAATTTTACAAAGTTGGAGGCCATGCCTATGGGAGGCCTCAGGGAAATACCAGATTTTGAGGGGAAATCCTGTCTTCCTTTTAAATGGACGGGGGTGGGTGGGGGGAGGGAGGTTTCTCTATTTCAGTATATTCATTACATCCGTTTTTGATCATTTATTTAACAGGAACTATGTCTATTTGTTTGAAAAATTTAACAAGACCTTCAAAGAAGGGAGGCACCTCCAATATCCTGGCTAGGTCGGATAGCTGTTCTTAAAATGAATGTTCTTCCTCATTTACTGTAACCCGTGTGAAAGCTTCCTTTGATGTTTCCCAGACAGACATTTAGGAAATTTTATGGCTGGTTAACTCTTTCATTTGGCACCATAAGCGACTCTCTATCAAGCTAACCAAATTTTAACTACCCCACATTGTGGGGAGTAGATCTCCAACATTAAAAGCTATGAATTCAGGTCTTTTTTATCCTATGTTAGTGCCTGGGCCGCTGAGGACTCGGCGTCAATAGGATTAGATATTGAGCCCTCTCAGACAAAGTGAACCCTTATTGGTCTGCTGGTCTTAGACAAAATGAGAACATTTATGGAGTATTGTCATAACCCAATAATTATCAATACTGTTAAAGCATGAATGACAATGCTTCAGATTGAGGGCAATACAGTCAAAACCATGTTTCTTACGCCTATAATTGGTATGCCGGGTTGTCATGCTGGGATAATGGATTCCAGGTTTAAACTGTGGGCAACAAGGGGTGTGTCTTACTTGAGTGATTTAGAATTAGTAGAATCCTTACAGTGTGGATAAAAGCCCTTGGGCCCAGCAAGTCCACTGTGACCCTTTGAAGAGTAGCCCACCCAGACCCATTCCCGTACCATCCTATATTTCCCCTGACTAATGACCCAACCTACTCATCACTGAAAACTATGGGTGATTTATCAGTAATCAATTCATCTAATCAACACATCTTTGGACTGTGGGAGGAAACCCACACAGACAGGCCTCGAATATGTTAACTCCACACAGCCAGGCACCCAATGCCGGAACCAAATTCGGAACCCTGGTGCTGTGAGGCAGCAATGCTCACTACTGAGGCACTTCGTGCTTTTTGAGGGAGAAACAATGATGTCATTTGATCAAATAACTCGTACGTATGGACTGGCTAGTAGAGACCTCTTCTCTTTCTTTTCCAGATCAGAGATTTGATTTAAAAAAACACACTTTTACCAGACTCTTACAGATCCAATAGAGAGAAGAGGGTGCTTATTGCTTAGAATACACTCTCCCACAGTACCCTTCATCATTAGTTGGAGAGTGTCCCCTCAGACGAGACTGTGCAGCTTTGTGATGTCTGCGAGAGAGAGTTGGGGGTTCAGAACACTTCGGAGCCATAGGAGGATATTTGTGAAAATGCTCGAAGAATTTCATCTGTAATAGGACCCTTTCCATGCAGTTGGAAATTTTTCATATGGGCTATCTGACCCTAGATTACCTCCCAAAATTCAAAGTGGGATTATCTTCAGCATGTCCGAAATGCAGAATGACTACAGGCACTCTTACTCATTGCATGTGGTCCTGCTGAAGGCTTCATATATATTGGAGCACTGTATCAGGTGTGATAGAGTGGGTCGAGGGGACTGAATTGGAGATGGACCTGGTTTCTCTTTTCCTGGGCCTGCCCAGGGTACTTTACACAGATGCACAAGTGAAAAAATATCCTTAGTTTCTGTGCTAGGAAAAGCATTCTGTTGTGTCTGAATCACCACCCCCCCCCCAAAAAAAAACCCAACACGCTCCCCCACCCCCCGCCCGGGTCTGTTGGGTCGTCATCAGCTCTTCATGGAGAATATCCATTTGGCCTTTCTCACCAGCATGGTGCACCAAAAACAGAGATTTATATAAGACCATGGCAGACCTTTTTGAATTACCGTGATACAGGCTTATGTGCCACTCTCAGAAGGGCTTTTATACAGCCATGACGATATTATCTAATGAATCTTATATCCAAAGAGGAAGAATAATGAACATAAAAAGGGATATCAGCTAATGCTCTTGAAGAACGAGAGCTATCATTTTGTTACACTGAGCAGTATTATTTATTCATTATTTACTGTTAATGTTTGTTTTTCTTCTGTCCGTTTAGTGTTTTTAACTTGTTTTGTATGTACATGCACATGGGTGCAATTTAGATCAGTTACTTGAGTTGTGTTGTTATTGGTTTATTATAATATTAAAATTCTCTTTTTCAATAAAGATATTTTTTAAAGTATTAAAATGTTAACATTGATAGAATACAGTCCCAAAGAACTCTCA
This sequence comes from Chiloscyllium punctatum, assembly GCF_047496795.1. Classification (NCBI taxonomy): domain Eukaryota; kingdom Metazoa; phylum Chordata; class Chondrichthyes; order Orectolobiformes; family Hemiscylliidae; genus Chiloscyllium; species Chiloscyllium punctatum. Next base: position 323,382 of record NW_027309898.1, on the reverse strand, counting down.
TTACACAGTCCACTCATGGTGGTTTATCTTGAGGGTCACCACATCTCGGGTGATGGGGTGAGGTTGAGAGAGCGTCCCCTTCTTGGTAACCTCTGTCAGTGTGAGGAACTGAACCTGCGCTGTTGGCCTCCCTCTACATCATAAACGTGCCGTCCAGCCAACTGAGTGGGAGACTGTGTAACTGTTACACACAAATACAGTCACAAAGGGCAAGAGAAACACTCATAACAAGGAAAGTGGTACAGTTCAGATAACAGATATAACATTTATGGAGTATTGTCATAACCCAATAACTTTCAACACTGTTAAAGCATGAATGACAATTCGTCACATTGAGGGCAATACAGTCAAAACCATGTTTCTTACCCGTATAATTGGCATACCGGGTTGTCATCCTGGGATAATGGATTCCAGGTTTAAACTGTGGGCAGCAAGGGGTGTGTCTTACTTGAGTGATTTATAATTAGTAGAATCCTTACAGTGTGGATAAAAGCCCTTGGGCCCAGCAAGGGTAAAAACATTCTCTGCTCGAAATTGTATTTTATAACAAGACGTATTTAGAAGTTGCTTTTGGTTTAATATCATTATGGTGAGTCAACTGAAATAACCAGAATTACACAGTGTGATTGGATATCTATAACCATAAAATGAAAGTATATTTTTGTTTGGTCTGTGTAAAACATGCTGACTGTTGCATGAAAGTATACAGTTGATGGAATATACTGTTATGAGAGTGCGTTCAATCGGAAATGCCCTCAAACAGGCGCTTGAAGAAAATTGGGGTAAAAGTGTCTGAGTGCCGTCTGGACAGTGACAGGAATGCAGAGGGTTGAATGACTGAAAGCTCCTGTATCTGAGAAAAGCACCAGATCAGCTGGGAACTTATTAAATGCTAGAGCACATTTGAAGGGCTGAATGGCCTCAACATGGTTTGAAATATGTGTGATTTGGAAAAGTGCATATCTACTCCTTCCTCTTATGTGGTTACACACTGGGGCACTGCCATTTTCCTGAAACTGGGCACTATTTGGAACACTATCTGGAACATTCCATATTCGGTGTTCTCCAGAATGTTCTCTAACTGTGTGAGGGGTATTACAAAGGCGTGAGAGAGAGAGAGTGAAGCTGTTGCATGCGGCAGTGAGAGTGGTGGAGCATGAGCCTTGGTCGTGCTCTAACAGATATACAATGAGTGTGAGGGAGTAGAGAGACCAATTACCCTGACAGACCGGGGAAGGTTATTGATGCTTGTCCTGTTTTGCTGGACATTTCTTCAGGCCGCAGATGCTACACTGAATTTGGTGGTGAGCACAGACCATGATCGGTGGGTCTGGTGGTATGGCCCCCTCTGGGAAGGCAATGGCCCCGCTCTGCACTAGCCCATCCACTATGCACACCATGCACCGTCAACAAACTATCTGCCATGATCGGGGTAAACGGTACAGGGCAGCTCCAAACTGAGAAAGCTCAGCCGTGTGCCCCTTGGCCTGTTAAAGATGGCACCAGTGACAGGGAACACGGAATAGCTAGGGAAATCCTGGCGACTGTGAGTACCTCCAATCATGATGGATGGGAGAATCGGGCTGGCATTCAATGAGAGGTGGGTGGGGTGGGTGGTATTTAATGAGGTGAGTTCGATAGGACAGCACCAGGAAACTAGCTGAGCTTCGTACAAACAATCCCTCTGTCACACTCAATGAAAATGACACTGAGACAAATTACTGTTTTATACAGTTCAATGAGCCGAACACTATGCTGTCCTCACTCCCAGTTACAAAGTTGCAGAACAAATGCTCATTCAAAACTCCCCATCGCCTGAACTCACAGCATTATTCCATATACTCATAATTCTTCATAATACTGACCGGTGTTGCATGATACTATCGAAATGTCTTCATATCAGCATTCTAAAACCTGTGAACATATCTTTCCATGACATTTTTTCTCAATCTGTCCCTCTCTGTCTCTATCCTGAAACACACATGTTTACAGTCATATGATTCTACTGCATGGAAACAGGCCCTTCGGCCCAGCTGGTAGATGCCGACCAAAATGTGCATCCACACTCACCCCAATTCCCTGCCCTTGCTCCTTTCCTATCCATGTATTTATCCAAATACCTTTTTAATGTTGTTATTGTACCCACCTCAACCACTTCCACTGGCAGCTCAGTCCAAAGGCAAAACACAGTCTGTGTAAAAACGTTGACCCTCAGGTTCCTTTTTATTTTTGTCCTCTCCAAACATTAACAGATGTCCTCTAGTCCTTGGCTTCCCAAACTTGCAAAAAAAAAATTGAAATATTCACCCTATGCATGGTTCTCATGATTTGATAAGAGGTACACTTCTATATAATCCCCCTCAGTTTTCTACGCTGTAAAGAAATATGTTCTAACCTGTCCAACTTCTCCCTATAACGCAGACCCTTTAGCTCAGGAAACATCTTTGTAAATTTCTTGTACATTCTTTCTCGTTCAATAATATCCTTTCTAGGGCAAGGTGAACAAACCTGAACACAATACTCCAACTGCAGCCTTACCAACATCCTGTACAACGGCAACAGAACGTCCCAACTTCTATACTCAATGTCCTGATGTAGGCCAGTGTGCCAACAGCCTTCTTCACTGTCCTGTATATCTGCGACTCAAATTCAGAAAACCATGCACCTGATATCCAACATCCTTTTGTTCCACTACACTCCTTAAGGCACTCTCATTCACCATTAAACTCCCACCTGAATTTGACTTTCCAAAATGAAAGATGTTGCATTTATCTATATTAAACTCCACTTGCTATTTCTCAGCCCACTTCCCCAGCTGATCAAGGTAGTGCTGCAATTTCTGATAATGTTCCTCACTGTAAACAATACCTCCTATTTTAGTGCCATCTGCAAACTTACTAACCTGCATTGTGCACTCTCGTCTATATCATTGATCTAGATAACACACAGCAATGGAGACAGTACAGACCCCTGAGGCACTCCACTAGTCACAGGCCTCCAGTCCGACAAGCATACCTCCACCATAGCCATTTGCTTGATAATGTCAAACCAATTGCATCGCCAAATTGCCAGCTTACCTTAGAGTCTGTGCGATCTAACCTTCTAGAGCGGCCTTTCATGTGGAATCTTAGTAAAGGCCTTACTGAAATCCATATAGATTATGTTGACCGCCCTGCCCTCGACACCTTTCCTGGTCACTTCCTTAAAAAACCCTAATAAAATTTGTAAGGCATGATCTGCCACGCACAAAGCTATGCTGACTGCTCCAAGTCAAACACTGTCTTTCCAAATGCATGCATATCTTGTACCTCAGAACCTTCTCAAGTAGTTTACCTCAAACAGATGTGAAGCTTACTGGTCTGTATTTCCCAGGCAATTATTTGCAGCCCTTCTTGAAGAAGGGCACTATATTTGTTACCGCCCAGTCTTCCAGGACCTTGGCCCCTGTCTTCTATCACCTCTTGCAGTGCTCTTGGATATATCTGGTCAGGACCAAGAGATTTATCTGACTTTGTGCATTCTAATATGTCCAGCAGCACCTCTACTGTGATTTCGACAGTACCAAGATATGACACTTAACCTCCCAAAGGTCACAAGTCTTCATGTCTTTCTTCATGGTAAACACAGAGGGGAAATTGAGGACCTCAACCATCTCTTGTAGTTTTATACATGCGTGCCTATTTTGGTTTTTAAGGCATCCTATTCTCTCTCTAGTTGTTCTATTTCTTTACTATAGTGAACTTGGGTTCACCCTAATCGTCTCAGCCAAGGCTATCTCATACTCCCTTTTCGCCTTCCTGATTTCCTTCTTCAGTAAACTCCTGTATCCCCCGTGTACCTCCAGAGATTCCCTTGATCCCAGCTGCCTGTACCTGAACCACGCCTCCTTTTTGTTGGTCAGAGCCTCAATATCTCTTGTCATCCAGGGTTTTCTCTTCCACCCTCACTTTCCCTTCACCCTCACAGGAATATATAAACCTTGAACTCGAGCTATCTCACTTTTACAACCCTCGCTCGTGCCCAATATCCTTTTAACTGAAAACAAACTACTCCAATTAACCCCTGCAATCCTCTGTCTAATTCCAACAAAATACGCTTTGCCCCAATTTAGAACTTGAATCTGTGGACCAATTTTGTCCCTCCCATAACTATTTTAAAATTAATACAACGCCAGTCACTTTTCCCAAAAATCTCCCCCACTTTACCACCGTCACCTATTCATCCCTATTTCCCAACAGTAGGTCGAGTGTGTCCATTCCCGTGTAGGACCCTTTATATACTGCTTGGGGAAACTTTCTTGAACAAACTTAAGAAACTACGTTCCATCGAAGTTCTTAACCATCTGGATGTCCCAGTCTATGTTAGGAAAATTTAAATCACCTATTATAACAATCCTAATGCTCCTGCTACTCTCACCAGCTTCCCTGCATATTTGTTCCTCTAATTACCATTGATGATTTGGAGGCTTATAGTGCAACCACTATAACATCACTAACCCCTTCTTACTTCCTTGTACCATTCACAGAACCTCATCGGATAATATCTCAGTTATTTCATCTTTAAATACTTGTGGGATACTCGCCTTAATCAGAACTATTGGTGTTTCAACTGTTTCCATTTACATCTCTCCCTTGCAATGATTTTCACATCTGCATCAAAACTTGTCAAGGTACAGTGGAGATATGGTGCTGTAACTGGATGGGAGCTGCACATCCTGTCACTTCCAGCAAATTTCCCCACACTGGGCAGTGATCTAACACAGTGTTACCGAAAACTGGAACAACCTGTGTTTATATATGAATAAACCAGTGAGGTCTGCACATCTCCCCACGCTGGACATTTCACCCAGGATTATAGATCCAGCATTGGTGTGGGCTGCACAGAGTTCCATTCTGGACATTGCTGGGTTGTATTCTGCAGTACGCTCGCCATATCAACACAGTGCTCCATCCCGAATGTATAATGGACGGGCAGGTTATGGGAGTTGGATTGTGAATGTGAGAGAACTAAACATCTGGCTATACCTTTATTTTATGTTTTCATTCTTGTTATTGGACCCTTCAAATCCAGACTCATCCTTAGACCCGACCATCTGGATGAGTGATGGTGACTGTTGTTAAAGCATCTGGGTCTGTAACGTGACCAACAAATGGAGCAGAGGCTGAAGAGAGGGCAGTCTCTGTAAAATGGAATGAGGGAATCACCATCAGATCAGCCGTGGTCTTAGTGAATGGTGGGGCAGGATTGAATGGACCACTAATCCAACTTGTTCATGTATTTATGTTTGTTCCAAGCAAACTCCCCTTCTCTCCCAATGTCCCATACTGGTGGGGAGTGAGTCAGCTCCTCCTGTTCCTGCGTAACAGGATCCTGGGGCCTCACTAGCCTACAGATTTCCCTGTGGCCTAGTTTCGAGCAGTTGAGTGACGACCTCCTGTTCCTTTCCCTGTTCCCGTGTCCCAGTCTCAAGCAGTTGAATGACTCCCTCCTGTTCCTGTGTCCCAGTTTCGAGCCGTTGAGTGACTCCCTTCTGTTCCTGTGTCCCAGTCTCGAGCAGTTGAGTGACTCCCTCCTGTTCCCATGTCCCAGTCTCAAGCAGTTGAGTGACTCCCTCCTGTTCCTGTGTCCCAGTTTCGAGCAGTTGAGTGACTCCCTTCTGTTCCTGTGTCCCAGTCTCGAGCAGTTGAGTGACTCCCTCCTGTCCCTGTGCCCCAGTCTCGAATAGTTGAATGACACCCTTCTGTTCCTGTGTCCCAGTCTCAAGCAGTTGAATGACTCCCTCTTGTTCCTGTGTCCCAGTCTCAAGCAGTTGAATGACTCCCTCTTGTTCCTGTGTCCCAGTCTCAAGCAGTTGAATGACTCCCTCTTGTTCCTGTGTCCCAGTCTCAAGCAGTTGAATGACCGCCTCCTGTTCCTGTGTTCCAGCCTCAAGCAGTTGAATGACTCCCTCCTGTTCCCATGTCCCAGTCTCAAGCAGTTGAATGACACCCTCCTGTTCCTGTGTTCCAGCCTCAAGCAGTTGAATGACTCCTTCTTGTTCCTGTGTCCCAGTCTCGAGCAGTTGAGTGACTCCCTCCTGTTCCTGTGTCCCAGTCTCAAGCAGTTGAGTGACTCCCTCCTGTTCCTCTGTCCCGGTCTCAAGCAGTTGAGTGACTCCCTCCTGTTCCTATGTCCCAGCCTCGAGCAGTTGAATGACTCCCTCCTGTCCCTGTGTCCCAGTCTCAAGCAGTTGAGTGACTCCCTCCTGTTCCTGTGTCCCAGCCTCGAGCACTTGAATGACACCCTCCTGTTCCTGTGTCCCAGTCTCGAGCAGTTGAGTGACTCCCTCCTGTTCCTATGTCCCAGTCTCAAGCAGTTGAGTGACTCCCTCCTGTCCCTGTGCCCCAGTCTCGAGCAGTTGAGTGACTCCCTCCCGTTCCCGTCTCCCAGTCTCAAGCAGTTGAGTGACTCCCTCCTGTTCCTGTGTCCCAGTCTCGAGCAGTTGAATGACGCCCTTCTGTTCCTGTGTCCCAGTCTCAAGCAGTTGAATGACCGCCTCCTGTTCCCATGTCCCAGTCTCAAGCAGTTGAATGACACCCTCCTGTTCCCATGTCCCAGTCTCAAGCAGTTGAATGACTCCCTCTTGTTCCTGTGTCCCAGTCTCAAGCAGTTGAATGACTCCCACTTGTTCCTGTGTCCCAGTCTCAAGCAGTTGAATGACCGCCTCCTGTTCCTGTGTTCCAGCCTCAAGCAGTTGAATGACTCCCTCCTGTTCCCATGTCCCAGTCTCAAGCAGTTAAATGACACCCTCCTGTTCCTGTGTCCCAGTCTCAAGCAGTTGAGTGACTCCCTCCTGTTCCTGTGTCCCAGTCTCAAGCAGTTGAATGACACCCTCCTGTTCCTGTATCCCAGTTTCAAGCAGTTGAATGACTCCCTCCTGTTCCCATGTCCCAGTCCCAAGCAGTTGAATGACACCCTCCTGTTCCTGTGTCCCAGTCTCGAGCAGTTGAGTGACTCCCTCCTGTTCCTGTGTCCCAGTCTCAAGCAGTTGAGTGACTCCCTCCTGTTCCTCTGTCCCGGTCTCAAGCAGTTGAGTGACTCCCTCCTGTTCCTATGTCCCAGCCTCGAGCAGTTGACTGACTCCCTCCTGTCCCTGTGTCCCAGTCTCAAGCAGTTGAGTGACTCCCTCCTGTTCCTGTGTTCCAGCCTCGAGCAGTTGAATGAGACCCTCCTGTTCCTGTGTCCCAGTCTCGAGCAGTTGAGTGACTCCCACCTGTTCCCATGTCCCAGTCTCAAGCAGTTGAGTGACTCCCTCCTGTTCCTATGTCCCAGCCTCGAGCAGTTGAATGACACCCTTCTGTTCCTGTGTTCCAGTCTCGAGCATTTGAGTGACTCCCTCCTGTTCCCGTGTCCCAGCCTCGAGCAGTTGAATGACTCCCAGCTGTTCCTGTGTCCCATTCTCAAGCAGTTGAATGACTGCTTCCTGATCCCAAGTCTGTGAAAATGGATGTCCTCCTCCTGTTTCTGGGTAACAGGCTCCAATAGCTCTGTGCTCACCTCCTGCCCCTGTGGAATGGAACTGAGGGACTGAATAGCCTCTTCACATTCATTACAGCTTCTGTTGACTAAAAGCAATTCTCCTGATTCTGTAAATCACCATCAAAGTCTGAATGATGTATTTTTGTATTTTGCTCTCAGTAATTGAGCAAACAATCTGACTGACAGAATTCAGAAGCTGATTAGCCTCCTCCTGTTCCTGTGTTATACACTCAAAAGGCAATAGAGTCTCAGAGATGTACAGTACAGAAAACGACCCTTCAGTCCAGTCGTCTATGTCAACCAAATATCCTAAATTAATCTCGTCCCCCTTGCCAGCACTTGGCCCATCTCCCTCTAAATACTTCCCATTCATGTATCCATCCAAATGCCTTTTAAATGGTGTAACTGTACCTGCCTCCACCACCTCTTTTGTCTGTTCAATCCATACACACAGCAGTCTCTGTGTGAAAATGTTGTCCCTCATGTCCCTTTTTAAATCTTTCTCCTCTCACCTTAAACCTTTGTCTTCTAATTTTGGACTCGCCTATCCTGGGAAAAGACGTTGACTGTTTACCTTATCTATTCCCCTCATGATTTTATAAACCCCTTTAAGATCACTCCTCAGCCTCAACACTTGAAAGTAGCCCCAGCCTATTCAAACTCTCCCTGTAGCTGTAACCCTCCAACACCTGCAACATTATTTTAAATCTCTTCTGTACCCTTTCAAGTTTGACAACATCTTTCCGACAACAGGGAAACTGGAATTAAAGGCAATATTACAAAAGTGGCCAAACCAATGTCCTGTACAGATGCAACGCCTCGTGAAAATGTTTAGACACAAAGCACGGACCAATAAAGGGAACATCACCAAGTGCCTTCTTCACTGCGCTGTCTACCTGTGACAGCACTTTCAAGGAACAGAGAACCTGCACCACAAGGTGACACAGTAGCTCAGTGACTAGCATTGCTGCTTCAGAGCACAGCGATCTGGGTTTAACTCCATCCTTGAATGACAGCCTGTGTGGAGTTTGCACATTCTCGCCGTGTCTGTATGAGTTTCCTCCGGATGTTATGTTTTCCTCCGACAGTATAAAGATATACAGATAACGGTAGATCGGCCATGCTAAATTGCGTAAAGTACCCAGGGATGTGCAGGCGAGGTGGATTAGTTATGGAAAATGCAGGCTCAGAGGGATAGGGTAGGGGTTTGTCTAGTGGGATACTGTTTAGAGGGTCGGTGTGGCCTTGATGGGCCGAAAAGCCTGTTTCCTCACTGTAGGGATTCGATAACTTCTATGGAATTCTCCTTGATTGGCAGCTTTCGACAGGACCCTACCTACATGTCTTGCCTTGATATGTCTTGCCAAAATGCTACACCTCACATTTAACTAAAATAAACTCTATCTGCCACTCCTCGGTTCACCTAAACAAAGTCCCATTATAGTCTGAGAGATCATTCATCACTGTCGACGACACCACCAAATTTGGTATTATCTACAAACTTACTGACCATACTTCATATACTCAAATGTAAATGATTTGTATAAGTGACAAAAGGCAGTGGACCCACTATTGATCTTTGCAGCACGCCACTGGTCACAGGTCTCCAAGTTTAATGAACAAATGTCACTGTCACGCCCTGTCTCCAATATTCAAGAAAAGTTTGGACCTAATTGGCGAGTTGTCCCTGGATCCCAGCCAGTCTAACCTTGCTAACCAGTCTACCATGTAGACCATTTTGGTTTTCTTACTGAATTCCATAAAGTCAACATCCACTGTCCTGTCTTCATCAATCATCTTCGTCACTTCCTCAAAAGATTACACCGAGTCAGTGAGACGTGATCTCCAATGTACAAAGCCCTCTTCAGTCCTTGTCTTTCCAAATACATATCGATCTTTTTCCTCGAAATCCCCTCCAACAATTTAGTCACCATTGACGTCATGTTCACCAATCTAGAGTTACCTGTTTTTTCTTTACTTTCTTATGTTAGCAGCCCTCCAGTCTTTTGACACCTCACCTGTGAAAATCAATGTTACAAATATATCAGCAAAATGCATAAGCAATCTGTTTCCTAGCTTCCCGCAAACATCTGGGATACAACTGATCAGGTCCCAGGAATTAGTTCACCTTTATGTGTTTTAAAATGTCCAACACCTCCTTGTAATATAGACACTTTTCAAGTTATCATTGCATATTTCTTCATTCTCTCGCTCTTGTAACCTCCTCCACATTAAATACTGAGGAGAAATACTTGTTTAGTAACCCTCAAATTTGTTGTGGTTCCATAAATAGGTAGCCTTACTGATCTTTAAGGGGCCCTATTGTCTCCCTAGTTAATCTTTTGCCATTGAAGGATTTGTAGAATTTGTTCAATGCCTCATTAACCCAATTTCTAAAGCAATCTCTTGTCCACATTTTCCTGGCCCGATTTCCCGATTGATGATACACTTGCTGCCCTTATACACCTCTCGGGATTCACTTGATCTCAGCTCTGTTTACCTGACATATGCCTCCTTCCTTACCTTGACCATAACATCAATATATCTAGCCATCCAGCACTCCCTGCACCCACCAGCCTTGCCCCTCTCACTAATAGGAACACGTTTGCTCTGGACTCTCTGAAACCAAGTTTTGATGGTCTTGCATTTACCAACCATCCCTTAACCTGTGAATAGGGTATTCCAATCAGCCTTTCACAGGGCTCACCTAACACTTTCAAAATTGGCCTTGTTCAAAGTTAGAACTTTAATGTTGACATCAGGTAATTCCGATTCCATAATTAATTTAAAACTAATATTTATGCATAACAAACTTGAAAGTTAAATAAACACTTCCTGTGCCTCTATAACGGGCTCGAGAGACTGAATAGGCTCATCCTGTCCCTCTGTATTACACTGGAATGCTGTCCCTCTGTAATAGACCCAAGAGGCTTAATGGCCTCCTCCAGTTCTTCTAAACACACTCGAGAGGCTGCATGGTCTCCTCCTGTCCCTGTGTAACAGATCCGAGACACAGCAACCTGTGGATTACGAGCAGCCGGTAAACTGTATCTAATGGAGACCCATTCCTTTTCAGTTACAGAAACACAAACAACACAATGTACTCCAGGTGCCCTCTCAGTGACACCTCATACAGCTGCAGTGACAAATCTCTTTGTTTTGAATGATTCTGTTGGCAAAATGTGCCAATATTCCAACTTTCCACCTTTTCAAGTAGCAACAGGTTAATATGGGCTGAATATCCTTCTCCTATCCCTCTGTAAGGGGCCCATAGGGACAGAATTGCTTTGGCCTGTTACTGAGCAGCAGTCGCAATGCTCTGTCTCAAGGTTATGAAAGGATTTGAAAACAGGACATTAAAACCAGGAGTAGCCTCACACTGGTCAATAAGTACCGTACTTTGTTTCAGGTATCTAGAAACTTGCCCACCAGACGTTTTTTTTTTACGCAGCAGATCTGTCATTTTATAACTGCCTATTTTCATAGACAGAGTGGAACATATATAGACCGCTGCAGTGTTCTGTTAATACTCTCATATACAAGGGGAAAAAAGATTAAAAATATTGAAAGAACTATTGTCCATCCCTCAGCAACCTTATCCATTCCGTCCAAAATCAGTAAATGAAAAGTGATGAATTGGTTAACTGGGCCTGTTTGTTCAGTGACTGTGATTAATGCCAATCTCCATGGATTCTAATTATCTCAGTGGAAGCTTTCCATCTTTTAATGATAAATGAGCTCCGTTCAATGTGTCAACCCATAACATGAGCGGGAGCATCACTGACAACACTGATAGGGATTAGCAGATCCAGAGAGAGGGTGAGGAGAGATCAGAATCAGAGAACATTAGACTGAAATATTCCAACAATGGATCAGAATCAGAGAACATTAGACTGAAATATTCCAACAATGGATCAGAATCCGAGAACATTAGACAGGAATATTCCAACAATATACAGGAGCTTCTCCGATTATGTTTGGTATCTTTCTGAATTTGATTGGATGTCATTATCATTGCGGATCTATTTCGCTCTTCTCATTATTCAATACTTTTATTATCCCTTCCTGGCTATCGTTGGTGTTCCTGGTGAGTGTCACTATCCAGATTTTGTTTTCTATAAACCAGTTATGAGTGTATTATTGTTATTTCATATTGTCTACACTTCCTGCCACTATTATTGTTCCTGTTGAATCTCTCCATCCAGATATTCACTCTACAGACCACTACGAACTACATTAATGAAGGTGTTCAATTACTGTCTCGCTCTCTGTTCTGGTTGTGTTACTCATGGGTCTCTATGTTGATCTATTCAGTTTCAGGGGAGAACCAAATGCATTGTCTCATTGCCTTTACTGTTAAGAGCATGGAGGTCACTGTCGACTGCTCTGGTTACAAACTCCACTTCCTTCCACTGTTTCCAACCCATTCCTGGCCAATATCTGCAGCTGAAACAGTCAGGTCACAACTGTGGGAGATCCCTTTGACTATGAGCTTATTCTTGACACCATGCCCTGAAAATGTCTAACTTGAAATACTCACCACTCCAGAATATATCTCACTGGTTTATTCCATCTGCTGTTTGAACCTTGAGCTATGAAGTACAGGCTTAATGAAGCCAATAATCTGCTACTGATACTCCCGGCTTCAAACCTGCTGAAGCAAATCTGATTCAACCTCACACCAGACTCCCATCCATCTGTCATTCATGTGCACGCGGATGTATATTGCTGTTGTGTCTGGCAATGACTTTATTTTAACATTCTCAAACACCTTAGCTCATCTGTCCATGAAACTTCTCTCGTTCTCTCTCTGTTGATTAACAAAAAGCCTGTTGTTCGTATTTAAAATAGTTTCCTCCATGTGCGTTCCTTCTCAAACAATGAGTTTTACATTCAACCACACACACACACACACACTCTCTCAGTCTCTGATGAACACACACACACACGCGCGCGCGCGCGCGCGTGCACAGACAGAGCAAACCTTCCCACTGTAAGCAGTAAATCTGTTGTGAGTATAGTTAGCATATGATAGTAGAGTTTGCAATACTCTCTATGCTGTGCAGATAGTGCAGTTTACTGAGCAACACACTAGCATGGTCTGCAGATCTCTCCATGCTGGGCTGTCATCTTGTCCCAGTTTATGTTTCTGGTGATGTTCTGTGAAGCACATTGAGAACTTGATGTAACAAACCATTTCAGCTGATCTGACAATGCCTTTATTCATTGTTCTCATTCTTGTAATTTTACTCTCGAAGATCTCACTTCGCCAGTTAGTCCCACTGCCCTGACGTTTTCCACATATTTCCACAACATCTTTTCAGTTAATTAACTGTCTGTTTCTGTCTTTAAAGTGAATCTCTCTGTCCCTCTGTATCTTTCCCTGGCCTTGGGTTTTGGCTCCCTAGTGTATCGAGTGCTGGCATTGTGTAGCTCAGAAATAATGAAATGGGGTGTGTCAGGCTGTTGTTCACTTCCCAGTATGTCCCATGTGATTGCCCATGGACAGGCGTGTTTCAGAAGTTATGAGAAACATCCTTGTAACTTGGTGTGTACCTGTGGCTGTCGCTCTCAGGTGACCATGCGATTAGTAACAAAAGGAAGCCCACTGAGTAAAGGACCACGCATATAAATTGCCTGACAATGCTGTCACTTTTTAAATAAGAGGTTATTTTCTCCCTTTTTTTAGTAAGAGACCTTAAAGGCAAAACTGCCGACTGAAAACGGCTCAAGTAAATAACTTACGGGGCTTTTACGGTTTTTTAAATAAATAGCAGTAACAATGGCCAGCTGGCACAGACCAGGATTTCTAGGTTTTTTTTATATTGTAGCTATAACAATCACCAATTGCTTGGGGTGCCAGAAGGGTTGTAAGTTTCAGTAAATTATCCACAGCTGCTATTCTCTCTGGAACCGCACTTGATGGTGTTTCCTCCTGGATTGGAGAACTGTATGCAAGAATGCATGTCTGAATGGTCCTTTTTGCGAAGGGGTATGTTTATGGGATGTTGATATATTGGAACAGTTCATTAGTAGAAGGTACTGTATCCATTATTCGGTTAAGATTGCCAATAGAAAAATTATTCTAAATTCATCTTCATTTCTAAATGGATTTTCATTAGAGTGTTTAAATATATTGTGTTTTGCTTAATGGTGAGTGGTTTGAATAGTTTGACATCTGGAACACCCAACTCACATCTACCTTTAAAATAAGGAAAGGTTGGCATCCAACCTCCCTTCTTAAAATAGTCTGAGTCAGTCTGGTTGGTCTATAGCAAACTGGGGACTCTTGTCTGGGTCTAAATCGATAATACCAAATTGGGTTTAGAATTACAATCCCTACTGTGTGCAAGCAGGCCATTCTCCCCAACAAGTCCACACCGACCCTCCGAGGAGTAACCTACCCAGACCCATTCCTCTCCCCTATTATTACACATTTACCCTGACAAAGGCAACTAACCCACACATCCCTGAAAACTATGAACAATTTATCATGGCCAATACACCTGACATGCACATCTTTGGATTGTGGGAGAAAACCAAATCATCCAGAATAAGCTCATGCAGACACTGGAGAGTGTGCACCAGGAGGCTATTGGGTTCAAAGGTCGTGTATGGGAGTTGATAGTGTCTTTTTTCTGGATGTTGAATTTGGTTGGTTTAAACAGTATTTTGTGTAAAAAGATTCAGTCCGTAAGAGTTCTCTGGGTGTGGAAAAGTGAAGTTGGCGGTTTCACAAAAGGTAATGATGGTAAAGTTTTCGGAATTGACAAACAACCTGGAGTTAGCGTTGCGATTGTCTGTGAGAAAATGAGAGATAATTACAGCTATAGATCGGCAATTACGTTTCGTAGAACCGCCATCAGACTCTTTGGAAATGGCTGGAATTCAATTTCAAATGATGGTCTTTGAACCTGAGAAGGAATTGAAAGAGTTTGAATTATGATGAAAAGTAGAAATAAAAGAAAGGGAAACGAAGAAGAAAGAGAGAAAAGGGTAGAAGAAAAGCAGAGAGTTTCAACTTAAAAAGTTAGCAATTAGAGACGAAAGTTGATATAGAAGGCGGAGATGAAGGTAGAATGTCGGTGGGATGAGGAGGATAGTGCGGTTGAGCAACCCTATTGTAACCAATGGCCTAACGAGGTTCCGTTTAAATGCATCCAGGCATTCTCTAAATTTGATGAGAAGGATGGGGAAGCCTTTTGAATTTCATTTGAGAAAGTGGCTAAACAAATGCAGACACCAGTGACCATGTGAATTTATTTGATCCAAAGCTGATAGGTATTTGCATCCCTATCGGAGGAGGTATCTGGCCGGTATGGAGTGGTGAAGAAAGCCATCTGAAGTGTATATGAGCTTGGGCCAGACACTGACAGACAGCGTTACAGGAATCTAAAAGAGGGTCTCTGGTTAAACGCACATTGAGTTTGAAAGGATCAAACAAAGTAATTTTGAAAGGTGGTAAGGGTATTAAAAACAGAGCAAACCTATGACACTCTTAGAAAGATTCTTATTTTGGAGAAGTTCAACAATTCACTTCCTACAGTCGTGAAAACTCGTGTGGAAGAGCAGAGTTAAAACGGCAAGATTAGAAGCTGAAATGGCTGATGATGATGATTGAGTTCAGAAATCAAAGTTTGGTTTCTGTGAGAGATGGAGAAGAATGTGCGAGGTCTTGTTAAGGTTTACAGGCATAGGCCAGGAGTAGCAGGTAAAGAGGTTAGAGCATTAAGAGGTACAGAAGCATGTAATTCTTTTATGCTGAGACATGAGGAGCTATGTCATTCAGAAGGAGTAGTGGAGAGATTAGAAGCGCGACATTATGTAACGTGTGGTTGGAGTGTCCAGTGGAAACGTCAACAGACTTATTCCACAATGGGGAAGGAGGCCTTGAGCTTGGTGTTGGCGTTGCAACATTTCAGATTTACATTGCCAATAACATACCTGAGACAAATCTTTATCACTGATCATAACCCCTTAAAGTTTTTGGTTAAGTTTAGGGAGAAAAATACCAGTCTGTTTCGATTGAGCTTATTATTGCTGCCATTCAGTTTGAAACTATACAGGCGACAGGGTGATAAAACCTAAGTGTGGAGACTTGGATGAAGAAAGACAAAGGCATTCTGTGGCAGGAGTAAAATGACTGAAATCGAAATAGATGTGAATATTTGTATGCTCAGAGTCAATGTAATATATATGCATTTCAGTCTACTAATAGAGGAAGAGTAGGATGTCTAAAATGAATCCACCTTTGTGTATTGATGGATTATTTTATTAAAGATGGAGTTGTGAGGACACTATCACTGTAAAAAGGTTATTTTCTCTTGGGGTTTTCTTTTGAAGAGAGGTGTTAAAGGCAGAGGTGCAGAACTGCTGTCTGAAAACAGTTTAAATAAATAACTGAGATTTTAGGTTTCATTAAAACGGTGGTAACAATGGAAGGGCAGTGGCCAGCTCTCCCAGACCAGATTTCCTCATTTTACTTTTAGCTGCAGCATTCAGAAGCTGCTGGGGATCCCAGAAGTGTTGGATGTTTCAATACATGATCCCCAGCTGCTTTTCTCTCTGAGATCTCTGTTGATGTTGTTTCCCCCTGGATTGGAAAACTGCTGTAAGGATCTGAATTTGAATATATCTTTGTGCCAAGCGGTGTAAACCAAGAAGGTACGGCATCTATTGTTTGTGTAAGTGTTCCAACATATAAGCTATCCCAAAACGTTCTTTTCTTTGATTGTATTTTAACTAAAGCATTTGAATAGATTATAGTTTGCTCAATGTCGAGTGGTTTAACTAGTCACAACATAACTGGAACACACACTTCCCATCTATATTTAAAATAAGGGAAGGTTTGGGTCTAAACGGCCTTCTGGAAATATTTTGAGGGAATCTGGTCTGGTCGAAAACACTTGTAGCGAGGGGTTTCTGACTGGCTTCTGTAATTGAAAATTTAGTGGAGGGGCAGGGGATGTTTTGCTGGAGGTTGTGCTGTCAGTTGCCTCAGACATTCAGGGAGACCTGAGGATTTGGTGACCCAACTCTGGATGGAGCCTGGCGACTGTAGTTACAGCATCTGTGTCTGGAACATGAACAACAAATGGAGCAGAGGCTGCAGAGAGGGGAAGCTCTGAAATAACACAGTGAGTGTGTGTGGGGAAAGGGATCTGCTGTATCCACCCCGGGTTTTCCAGGAACAATTTCCCAAACTCCACTTAACCCAGGATCAAAGTATGAGGGGACCATGACTGAACAAGGAGCTGGTCACAGAGCGGTGTCACCTCCTTCAACACGCCCTGCAGCCTCACACCAGGGGGAGGATGGTGCTGCCAGGGGCTGTGAGGGTCACTGTTTCATTCAGCTTCTATGATCCAGAACTTTCCAGGCAAGACTGGGTGACATATCCATCATCTACCAGTATCTGAACATCAATGTTACCATTCGGTGATGGAGGATATATATGGTTGATGAGGTAAATAGATTGTTTCTCTCTCAGCAGGGAGCTGCCGGTTGTATCTATACTGGATAGTGGGATTCCTGATGCATCTGCAAAGTATCCATGTCAATGCGGAGATGTAGAGGAACTGAAGGAGCTCTCTCTCACTCCATTAATGTCACAGCGTGCCCATCACAGTACATCATGTGGTGAATACCCACTGTCCTGGCAGCAGTCATGGTCTCTTCATTCAGAAGCAGTCAGCCAGTCCCATCGTCATCGGGTCTCCACGTAGAAAGGAATGAATATATTTTGGATAAAGGCCGTCCCCTTGATGCACGTTTCAAAACACCATCCCCACCACCAATCAACCACATCAAAGTATTCCATGTGTACGGAGAGCAATGGGGTCATTTGGGGTGTCTGGGAATAGACGATCAGGGATGGAGCAAAACCTCTCATGTCTGACCGGGGCTGAGTGAACCCCCCAGTACACAGAATCATTAATCCCTGTAATCCCTCTCCATTTCAGTAGCATACTGCCTTCCATTATTCCTGTAAATGAAATGACAGGATATATCATGATAAATTCCACCTGCCAAACTATTATCTGTTGCCTTGACCTCTCTGAATCTATTTGCAGACTCTCCACCCTCTCTTGATAATTTATTCTCTTGCTTACCACAGCGACATCACCAAACTCAGCATCTGTATATCTGTTCCATCCTCCTGATCATTCATATAGACTGTAAATAGTTGAGAACCCAGCGCTGGTCAATGTGTGACCCTACTGGTTACGTTCTGTCTAACTGATTGTGACTGATTTATCCTGAGTGCCTGCTTCGTGTATGATACCCAGTCCTCCCCCATTCCAGTGAAACACTGTCGAATGGTTGAATAAGAACAAGGAGCATCTGTGAGGAATCCAACCCCTCGATGACACTGATGTCAACACGGCCTCTGTTCCACTTTCCTGCCATCTCTCCATCCTAAAACTCTAGTCTCTTATTGTAGATTGCGCCACATGAAAAAAAAATCCACTCCATATCTACACATTCAATTACTTATAGAATGTTACAGACCTCAATGAGATCTCCTTTCATTCTTATAAACTCGAGAGTATATGCTTAAACTGCTCAATTACTCTTCATAAGGCAAACACTTCGAATATGGAATCAATCTGATGGCGCTCTACTGAATTGCCTCCAATGGAAACACCTCATTCTGCCGGACCCCCAAATTATACTTCAGTTGCAGCCTCACTAATGCCTTGCGTAGCTACACCAACACTCCCTACCTTTCTACTCTATCCTTTTATAAAAAAAAACACTGAAATTATGCTTGCATTTCTCATTACTTGCAGTACCCGCAGGCAGGTTTTCTGTGATATGTAATCAGACACCCAGATCCCTCTGCACTTAAGCACTTTGAACTTTCTCTCCATTTAGATAATAATTTGTCTTTCTATTATCCTGGCAAACATGAATAGCCCCATATTTATTCCCATTAATTTTCCTTGCTAAATTTTGGCCCATTCACGCAACCTATCCATATAGTTTTAAAATCTCTTGCATCGTCATTCCAAAGTAATTTCCCACCGATGTGAGAGTCATCTGAAAATGTGGCATTGTATTTTCTCTCCCGTCAACCGAGTACAGTAATCCAATCAATGTAAATGGTCGAGCCATGAGTACTGAAATCAATGGCACCCCACAAATTGCATTTGCCAAAATAAAATGACACATTTATTCCATCTGACTGCATTTTGTTGGTTAACCAATCCTCCATCCAAGCGAATAAATTACTCCTAAACCCATGTTATCTGATCTTACCACTTAGTCTTTGGAGAAGCGACACATCCAATGCCTTCAGGAAGACCAGAGATGTTCCATCTCTCACGATCCACCTTTTTTGTGACATCTTCAAATAACTCAAGCAAACAATTCAAACTTGATTGTCCTTTGTAAAACCATGTTGACTCTGACGGATTGTGGTTTAATTTTGCAAATGTCCTGAACAATGGACTCTAACAATTAGCCTTAAATTACAATAGTTTATTGTTACACTTTAGTCCCAAATGTATACCATTATTATAAGTTCATCCCTTTCCAAAACCTGCACGTTTTCTTTGAATTCCTATTTAATGGGCACAAGGCTTTAAGAGATCTGCTCCAGTTGCTGTGTAAGGGCCATGTGTGGCTGAATGGACTCACCATCCTGCTGGTGTACAAACTCGATGGGCTGACGTCTTTCTGGTGTTCCCATGTTGTCGTCTCCAAGGCCAGAATGACCTCCTCCATTTTGATCCTTTAGAGGATTGGGAGATTCTGGAATCTTACTGTTGCTCTCTAACATTTTGATGGGCTGATGGGTCTTCTCATACTTCTCCATGGAAATATTGAACGGTCTCCTCATGTATCCGGGAGATGGTTCCGAGGGGTTGATTGGTCTTCTCTTGTTCCCATACAACAGACACGTGTCGAAATTACTTCTTCCTTTCTCATGAAAGAAGTCTCAGATAGTTTTTATCCTTATCCAATTCCCTTGCAATAGGCTCGGTGGGTCTGAATGGCCTCCTGTTATCCCAGTGTAACAATCTCCAGTCATTGTGTGACCTCTTCCAGTTCCTATGTTACAGACTTGAGGAGGCTGAATGGACTGATCCTGTTGCTGTTTAACAGGATACTGGTGCAGCATGGCCGACTGCTACAGGGTTGAATGGCTAATTGGCCTCCTTCTGTAAATGTATATCAGGCTCCAGGGGCTGAATAGCCTCATCCTGTTTTGGTGTAACAGGGTCGAAGGCTTGAATATCCTCCTGTTGTTCCTGTGTAACACACTGGAGAACGGAATGATTCCTCCACTATCTGTGTAATTCGCTTCACTCGTTGACTACATCTGTCACCTATGTTGAAATAAGGTCACCTTATTTTTTTGCAAACTCCAATGGCTACTGGATCAACCTGATCATCCTTTCGTTATAAGCTAGCACCTTCATTGCAGGAATCAGTTGAGGGAACCATCTCTGAGCTGCTTCCAATATAACAACATCATTTCTTCATTGAAGAGATTAAATCTGTTCACACTACTCCAGATGTGATCTCACTAAGACCCTGTACAGCAGCAGCAACATTTTACCAGCCTGTTGTACGGTTCCCACCCAGGTTAGAGCTGTCTCAGCTCTCTGGGGGAATATAGAGCATTGTTGGAAGATCATTGTCCTTCTCTACTCCATCAGCATAACGGGAGATCTGGAGAAATTAAAGTTAGAGAAGATCATAAATGATGTGGCGAAATGATCTCTACCATTAATCTCTCCAGAGCCCACACCGCTCAGATTCCACAGAATCTAGTAAGATGGAGCAAACATTGATGGGAGTTATATCTCAAAGTGAAAGCTACAATACAAATGCTGGACATATGATAAAACAGGAAATGAGATATACACATTTGTGGGTACTGCAGTAATAATGTACTGTTTACATTATATCGAAACTCTGTTAACCCAACTGAATGCTAATGCTGGGAAAATGGATTTCATGACCACGTGCGAGATGGTTTACATGAACATTATGTTGAGCACTGAGCTCGAGATCAGGTTATTTAGGAATTGGTGTTGAGTGATCAGAAGAGCTAATTGAAAATTTTGCTGGAAAGGACATTTTGGGAACAGTGACCACAATGTATTGGTTTTCTTTTATGCTGTTTGAGTACACGATAGTTTTTGTTGTATTTGAAGTAACCATTTGAAATCTGAGTCATGCAGACCATGAAGGTGTGAGGAGAAAGTGGGGACTACAGATGCTGAAGATCAGAGTCGAAGAGTGTGGTGCTGGAAAAGCACAGTCAGGCAGCATACTAAGAGCAGATAAATCGATGTTTCAGGCATAAGCCTTTCATCAGGAATGAAGCTTATGGGCCAAGGGGGCTGAGAGATAAATGACAAGAGGGTGCGGCAGGAGGGAGGTAGCTGGGATTACGATAGGTAGATGAAGGTGGGGTTGAAAGTGAAAGGTGATGAAGGGAGACAGAACGCCTCATCTACTGCATCCATTAAAGGCAATGTGGTCTTCTCTTCATTGGCGAGGCAGGAGGTCAACTTGTAGATCATTTCAGGGAACATCTCTGGGACAACCACATTGAACGACACCATCGCCTAGTGGCTGAGCACTTTAACTCCCCTCCCACTCTGCCAAGGACATGAGAGTCCTGGGCCTGCTCCATCGCCTAACCGGAGCCACCAGAAGCCTGGAGGAAGAAAGCCTCATCTTCTGCCTTGGGACCCTCCAACCACAGGGGATCATAGTTGATTTCCCCATTTCCCCTAATCCCACCTTATCCTACTCCAACCTTCCAAGTCAGCACCGCCCTTTTGAATGTTCCTATGTGTCCACCTTCCTTCCTATCAATCTGGTGCACCCTCCTCTCGGACTATCACTTTCAACCCCACCTTCATCGACCTTTTCGATGAAAGGAAGCAGCTTAGAAAAATGCCAAGTGTTGCAGTAAGCCAGTGGATTCAGAGAAATGTAGGACCCAGCAAAGGATGACCAAAATCAGAAAGAGAAAAAGCATGCAAACGGAAGAAAAACATAAAGACTGCTAAAAAGCGTCTATCAATGTATGAAAAAAATAAAAACAAGGTCAAATGTGGAACAGTTGGTGTGCACACAGGATAATTTATTGCAGATTACAGAGAAATCGCAGGGAAAAGAAACAGTTCCTTTGTGTCTATCTCCATGGAAGAATGTCCAGAAATTCTCCCAGAAATACCAAGTGACCATGGGACTTGTGTAAGTAAAGTCGAAGATCATTCTTATCAGTGATGAGGTCATCTTTGAAAAGAAAGCTGGATTGAGTATTTATAAATCTGACAGACTAGATGTACTTCATACAAGAATTTCAGAGGAAGCAGCAATAGACATGTTGATTGCATCGCGGATTTTCACTTTATTTTCCGACACATTCCCAAAAGGCATTTATCCAATCTGGATAAGGTAAAGGTTATAAATATTATCCAACATTTTAAGAAAGGATGAATTTGGAGAATGGTAAACTACGGACCAGTTAACCTGTCATCCGCAGTCAGGTATCTCTTGGACTCGATTACAAAGAACATGCTACTAGATATTTAGAAGGTAAAAACATAACTGGGGAGTGTGAGAATGCACCGATGAATGGAAAACCAGCAGTGGCAAACATTTTTTTGGAATGGTTTGAAGATGATTCTTGTGGACATAGGCAATGAACAACAAATGGATAATGTATAGTTGGATATTCATGAGCTTTTTAAAAGAACTCACACACTGAGCTCATAAGAAAAGTTAAACTGAGAGGTATTAGGAAGAACATATGCAAATGGGAAAGAAAAATTAGGTTTACATTCATGTGAATGTAATTGGAAGATAGAGGATGTCGTACACCAGTTGCATTGCGTGTTAATGAGACTACACTTAGAAGATTGTGTATCGCTCGGATTCCCAATCTAAGAAAGAATATACTGACTACAGAGGAACTGCAAAAGCTATTCTCCACATTAACCCCTAAGTTGGCAAGGTTGTCTGATGGGGTAACTCAGCCTGTAATCTCAAGTTTCGAAACATGAGAGGTGATCGTCGTGAATCTTAGAAACATCAAAAGGACTGAATAACAGAGGGACATGAGGAAGTACAAGTAGGCGAGATCTGGGAGAATCCCACGATATTCTACACGGACAAGTCAAACAGAATAATCAGCAAACAGTCAGTGTACATTAGAAACCAAAGGGGCAATCTGCGTGTCAAGCTGCAGAACAATGATGGATTGTAACAGGAGACCTTCACATCTAATTTACTTGGGAGAAGGAGGATGCAGGTACAGAATTCAAGAAGATGGACTGGACAACTCTTGAACAGATTGATGTAAAATACGAGAAGGGATTTGAGGCTTTGTTCTGTACAAATTTGGACCAATATCCATGTCTGAAAGAGTTGTATCACAGGCGGCTGTTGAGGTCAAGGGAGGAATGACACTGATTGAATATTTTAATTAGAATCTGATCATAGGGGAGGTGCCAGAGAACTGGAGGACTGCTAATACGATTACACTTCACAGTAAGGGTGGGAGAGATAGATCAGGGAACTATAGACGAGTGAGTATTAGATCACTGTTAAGGAAACTACAGGATAAAATAGGGAAGGAGAAAATCGAACTCCAATCAGAGTCACAAGGTTTGATCAGAGATAATCATCGTGACTTTATCAGAAGGAAGTCGCATCTAATGGATTTGATTGAATTAGTTTGAGGAGGTCGATTGTTTAGTTTTGTAGGAAGGTCTCTGACAAATTTCCAGCCGGGATACTGAGAAATAATGTAAAATATCACAATATGAAGGATACCTGGACAGGTTACAAGGAGATTTCTCTTAATGGCAGCAGGCAGAGGGTGGTGGGAGA